>NC_080175.1:100046847-100171847 GCF_950295315.1 Erinaceus europaeus
GCCTGGGGGTAAAACAGTGAGGAGAAGCCTGCTGTCTGGGCAGGGGTGAGCCGGGGCCACAGAAAGAGAGGTGCTAGGCTGGGCGACCACCTCTGCGTGAGGTCAGCCTGGACTGAGGAAACAAACACAGGGGAGTCGGAGCTGGGTGGTGGCGCACCCAGTTATGCGCACATAGTACTAAGCGCGAAGATCTGGGTTCGAGTCCCCGGCTCCCCACCTGCAGAAGAGACACTTCACAAGCGGTGAAGCAGGTCTGCAGGTGTCTCTCTTTGTCTCCCCCCCATCTCCCCCTCCTCTCTCAACTTCTCTCTGTCCGAGCCAATAAAATGGAAAAACTGGCCTCCAGGAACAGTGGTGCTGGTGCCAAGCCCAAGATAACCCTGGAGGCAAAAAAAAAAAAAAAAAAAAACAGTTACGTAGCCATGGCAACCAAAGACCTGCTTAAGGTGTTTTTAAATTAGTGATTTGATATTAATTTACAAAAGCATAAGATCACAGGAGTGTGATCCCCGTGTCCCCACCACCAGAGCTCTGGGTCCCCACTGGAAACTGCAGCTGCTCCCCAAGGTCCCAGGAATGGGCTGACTATGCGGGTTCACTATTTAAAATTACACGTATCATTTTTCCCTGCAGTCCTACCTTCTCCTCCTTTCTAAGTCACACCTATACCTATTACTACTTCTGAGTGTCATTTCTTATTTCCTCTTCTCTCTCAGGGTCCTGACAGAGCTTGAGTTCAGAGCCCTCGGTCATTATCCCCTATCATTTCTCCCTCTCTGGGAGCAGGGACCCAAATTCTCTATGGGGAGCAGAAGGTGGGAGTTCCGGCTTCTGTAGTCGCTTCTCCGCTGGCCATGGGTGTTGGCAGGTGGATCCACACCCCCAGCCTGTGTCTGTCTGTATTTCCCTAGTGGGGCAGGGCTCTGGGGAGGGGAGGCTCCAGGACACATGGTGACAGCGTCTGCCCAGGGAGGTCAGGGTGGAATCATAGTAATGTTTGAAACTTGGTGTCTGAAATGCAGTGAGATATAAAGCAGGAAAAATGAATAATGAACAGGAACAACAACAACAAAAAAAGG
Source organism: Erinaceus europaeus (assembly GCF_950295315.1). Lineage (NCBI taxonomy): Eukaryota > Metazoa > Chordata > Mammalia > Eulipotyphla > Erinaceidae > Erinaceus > Erinaceus europaeus. Next base: position 100,047,927 of record NC_080175.1, read on the forward strand.
GAATAAAACAGATGAGAATAGGGATCTCAGGGTGGAAAGAAGTGAGGAAGTCTATTTTAGGTGTGTTCCTAGGGGCCTATGACGTTTGTAGTTTGTACTTGAGTTTGACAGCTAACATGGAGTTGTCTGAGGAGATGGTGTCAGAGTTGAGAATAGGATTATGAAGTTGGATTAGGGCAGAGAGTAGCTTATAATCTTGAAGAAAATCTGTGACTAAAATTAACTGTTAACCCCATCGATCTGCCCCAGGGCCCATGTCAATTCCTGTTTAGCACTGGAGCCTGTGTGGCCTCCGAGTCCCTGTCAGTCTGAGCTCACAGTCCATGGTCACAGCTGGGACATTCTAGGCTGCTCTCACTTCAGGACCCGTCTTCCTCGAGGGGCAGAGCAGGCTGACAAGCCTCCCTTCAGAGAGTAGGGAGTCCCCGCCATGGCTGCTCTGCAGTGAGGGCAGGTCCTGGGGAGGCCACAGGAGGGTTTATCATGATGTTCCTGATGGAAGTGAGGGGGCTGTGAGAGGGCCAGGCCCATTGCATGTCTGCGGCAATCCCAGGATACCCTGGCTAGGACCTCAGAGGATGGGGTGGCCTGGTAGTGACCAAAAAGGTCACCACTAAGTGAACGCTTGTCTTGCCCTCTTCTGGCTTTTATAACCCCTTCTGATCGAAGAGGGATTTTGATGTAAAGGAAAATGCCTTTGCCAGCAAGTTTCCTTGTGCCTTTAAACAGAACATGCCAAGTGACTTGAGGCCTTGTAAGAGCTTTGCCGGGAGTGGCTGCTGTTGTTGCTGTTGCTGTGGGAGACAATTATCTGTTTGTTAGTTTGGTTTCCCAAAGGCACCAGATGTTTTAAAACCTCAAGCCACATGCAGAATCAAAAGTGACTTCATTAAAATGCTAAGCGATAGCAAACCACTTCAAACACTTAAGTCCCCAGCCGTGAGGGATGCTGGTCTCTACAAAACCCTTTAATTTCCCACCAAACATGTCTTTCCATTACCTCATCATTTTCTGTTCTTTGCTCCCAGTGAAGAATTCTCCCAATTATTAGCCTGTGAAGGACTTGAGCTTACTCTGTCTGGGTCTCCTGAGCCACTGAAAAAAAACTTGCGGCCAGGTGGTGGCACACCTGGTTAAGCACACACAGTACGAAACACAAGGATCTGGGTTTGAGCTTCCACGGCCCACCTGCAGGGGGGTCGCTTCACAAGTGGTGAATCAGGTCTGCAGGTGTGTCTGTCTTTCTGTCTCCTACTCTCTCTTCCCTCTTCTCTCAATTTCTCTCTGTCCTATCCAATGAAATGGAAAAAATGGCCACAGGAACAGTGGGTTTGTAGTGCCGGCTCCGAGCCCTAGCAATAACCTTGGAGGCAAGAAGAAACTTAGGTTTGTTGTAAAATCTGTGTTCTTTTCATTTCCTGGAGTTTGTCAAAGGAAATGAAATATATCAGTCCATTATTTAGCTGTCCTTACATTTTTAAGATTTCTGTGTCAGAGTCTCTGTCACAGACTGAAACAATGTACAGGGAAGACTAGTTTTCACTGAATTTCATTCTAGCGTAGTATAAAGTGATGCTGATAAAAATCAGAAATGGATCAGTCACCCATTTTTAACTTAGACATTTAACCATTTGCGATAGTGAAGCCTAGGGTACTTAACGATAGTCGGAGCTAAACAGGAAGCTCTGAGACATCTTTAACAGGTCTTCTTAGACTTCCCAGTCACCAAGTTCCACGGAGAAAAATCGGTGGTTCTGTCGACCCTGACGTGGAGTGGAGGCAGTAGCCTCTTCCTGGGTCTCGCCTACACAGTGACGGGAGCCGTCACATGGCTGGCCTTCTTTTCCATGATGGCGGTTTACGTCACGATGGAAAAAAGAATCTGACCTCACGTCTGCCGGCAAGTCACCCCATAAAGAAGAAGCAAAAAAAAAAAACAAAAAAAAAAAAAACCAAACAGGCAATGAAACAAAGAACCAGAAATGGCCCGTGAAGTACCAAGATCTCGGGCAGCACAGCACTTGGCATGACCGCTGTTTCATCACAGAGAGCGCAAGTGACAGAAGTACAGTCCCAGGTGGATGGTTCATGAAAGTTCCACAGAAAAGGAGAGGAGGAGACAGCAAAGAGGAGGAGGAGGAGGGGGGGGATTATGTGCAGTACAATGTCCTTGCAGTGGCGTAATAAATCCTTTTTGAATGTTAAACCTTGGATATGTGTTTGGAGCCTTTGTCCCTGAAAGCAGGTGACTGACTGCTCAGGGGAGCACCACAGACCAAGAAGAGTTAGTGAGGGGCTGGGTGGCGGTACACACGCTTGAGCACACATGTTACAAGTGCAAGGACCCAAGTTCAAGCCCCTGGTCCCCACCTGCAGGGTTGCTTGGCCAGTGGTGAAGCAGGGCTGCAGGTGGCTCTCTGACTCTCTGCCTCTCTGTCTCCGCTCTGGATTTCTGGCTGTCCCCATCCAAAAAATAAAGATAACAAAAAAATGTTTCTTTAAATTTTTATTTATAAAAAGGAAACACTGACAAAAACCACAGGATAAGAGGGGCACAACTCCACACAATTCCCACCACCAGAACTCCGTATCCCATCCCCTCCCCTGATAGCTTTCCTATTCTTTATCCCTCTGGGAATATGGACCCAGGGTCATTGTGGGATGCAGAAGGTGGAAGGTCTGGCTTCTGTCATTGCTTCCCCGATGAACATGGGTGTTGGCAGGTGGATCCACACTCCCAGCCTGTCTCTCTCTTTCCCTAGTGGGGCAGGGCTCTGGGGAAGCGGAGCTCCAGGACACACTGGTGGGGTTGGCATCATGGTAGCATCTGGCTGAAAAAAGAGTTAATATATAAAGCAGAACAAATTGTTGACTAATCATCCCTTGCTCACTCCAGAGCTAAAGTCATCAAAGCAAGGACTACAAAAGCTGAATAAGGGCAAGAGACGGGCAGACTTTAATGATGACTCAGTGCACGAGGCCTTAGTGCCCAGCGTGTCGTGGACACCTGCTTCTGGCTCAGGACTCCATATGTAAGGGTCTCAGTGTGTCTTCTAGGAGACGTATCTACACACACACGGGACTAGAGATGTTTCTCTAATAGTATCGACACTTTAGCAGCTATGAGAGCGTGTGTTTGGTGCAACTTTCTGTACTCACCTAATATCCTACCCATCCCCAAAGCAAAATGGCCACAGGTACCGACTGAATTCCTGGTGTCCTTCCAAGGTGAGAACCTTCACTGTGATCAGCCTCTCTTAACCGGATGTGGCAATCAGAGCAACGCTCCTTTCCCCTAAAATGCCACCATTGGAATCCCCACAACTGGTAATATTACCTGACAAACTAAAGGAGGCTTTGCAGGTATTAAGAGGGTAATCCGAGATATCTGGATAGGCCCCATGGAAGCAATTACAAAGTTTTTTAAAATGTTGTGTTAGTGACTTAATAATGATTAACAAGATTGTAAGATCACAGGGGTATAGTTCCCACCACCAGAGCTCAGTGTCCTGTCCCCTCCATTGGAAGCTTCCCTATTCTTTATCCCTCTAGAAGATGGACCACCATTCTTTTTTTTTTTTTTTTTTTTTTTTGCCTCCAGGGTTATTGCTGGGGCTCAGTGCCTGAATTATGAATCTTCCTGGAGGCCATTTCTTTCTTTTTGTTGCCCTTATAGTTTATCATTGTTGTTATTGCTGTTGTTTGTTGTTGGATAGGACAGAGAGAAATGGAGAGAGGAGGGGAAGACAGAGAAGGGGAGAGAAAGACAGACACCTGCAGACCTGCTTCACCGCCTGGGAAGCGACTCCCCTGCAGGCGGGGAGCTGGGGGCTCAAACCGGGATCCTTATGCCGGTCCTTGCACTTTGCGCCACGTGCGCTTAACCCGCTATGCTACCACCTGGCCCCAGAATTCTTTATGGGGTGCAGAAAGTGGAAGTTCTGGCTTGGTAATTGCTTCTCCACAGGACATGGGCGTTAGCAGTTAGATCTCTCTTTCCCTAGTGGGGTTGGGCTCTGGAGACAGGAGGTTCTGGGACACGGTGAGGTCGTCAGCCCAGAGAGGTCAGGTCTTCCTAAGATAGAGGTGGACAGTGGCAGAGTAATAGTAGATGGGACGGTGAAAGACACTGGAATTACTTGAGAAAAGGGTGTGCACCGGAGAAGGCACGTGGCCTGTAGAAGCCAAATAAATAAATGACCAAAATAAGAAAGAGACGACTCTCTTAAGCCTCTAGAATTCCTACCAATACCTTGATCGGAAACTTCTGACCTCCAGAGGAGTAAGAAAATGAGTATGTTGCTTTAAGCCCTGGATATGTAGCTACTCGTGAAGTAGCAAGAGAAGACGAACGAACGTCCCAGGGGTTGGGCGATGCTGCTGTTTTCTGAGCAGCTTCTTAAAGCTTTTGTGGTCAGTTCAGGGGTGAGACAGCTTGGAAGGAGCCAAGACGCACATTGAAACCAGGTGAATCATATCAGATCCTGGGCTCCTGCCCGTTTGGCCACATTCTTAAGTTACAGCACTGATGGGAAAAAATGGTGGCTCGTCTGTTTACATCTCCACCTTGATGGTTGGGTGATAGGATGCAGTTTATGGCCCTCCAGAGAGAGAGAGAGAGAGAGAGAGAGAGAGAGAGACAGAAGACTAATTTCAAGGAATTGGTGCACTTGATTTTTTTTTAAAAAAATTTTTAATTGGGGAGGACTAATGGTTTACAGTCGACAGTAAAATACAGTAGCTGGTCCAGGCGTCACATTTCTTCAATTTTCCACATCACACTCTCACCCCCACCCAGGTTCTCCTCCGCCATCATGCTCCAGGACCTGAACCCTCCCCCCAACCCCAGAGTCCTTGACTTTGGTGCCATACACCAACTCCAGTCCAAATGGTGCATGTGAGTTTTAAAAGTAAAACTGAACGAAGGAGTCTGGCAAACTGAAGTTCCAGAAGTCAGAATCCAAGCCCAAAGGCAGTCTGCTGGAAAGTCAGCAAGAGCGAATGAGCGATAAGCCCTGCGTCTGCCTCATGGCCTATGCAGGCTCCCAGCTGATGGATGAGAACCACGCACATCATGGAGAGTGATCTTTATGGGGCCAGGCAGGAGCGCACCTGGCTACGTGCTCACATCGCAGTGTGCACGGACCCGGCTGCAAGGCCCCAGCTCCCACTTGCAGGAGGCAAGCTTCACAAGTGGCGAAGCAGGGCTTCAGGTGTCTGTCTGTCTTTCTCCTTCTCTGTTTACCCCCCTCAATTTAAATAATAAATAAATAAAAATATTTTTAAAAGAGTGACCTTTATTATTGGATAGAAACAGAGAGAAATTGAGAGAGGCTGGGGGAGGGTAGCTGGGTGGTGGCGCACCTGGTTGAGTACACGTTACAGTGCACAAGGACCCCGGTTCAAGCCCCCAGTCCCCACCTACAGGGAGAAAGCTTTGCAAATGGTGAAACAGGGTTGTAGGTGTTTCTCTGTCTCTTTCCCTCTCTATCACCCCTCCCCTCTTGATTTCTGGCTGTCTCTATCCAATAAGTAAAGATAATAAAAAATATTAAAAGAGAGAGGGGTAGGGGGAGACAGAGAGGGAAAGAGACAGACACCTGCAGCCCTGCTTCACCACACACAAGGCTCCCCCCTGCAGGTGGGGACCAGGGGCTTGAACCTGGTCCCCTGCACACTGTAATGTGAGCACTTAACTAGGTGCGCCACCGCCTGGCCCCCAGGAGTGATCTTTACCAGGCTTACCAACTGAGATAGAAATCTCTTCCAATAACAGCTTGACAGAAACATTCGGGATAAAGTTTGAACACCCCTCTCAATTTCTGTCTTCATCCAATAATTAATAATATTAAATTAACAGGTGGGCAGGTGGTGGTGCACCTGGTTGAGCGCACACATTACACGGCACAAGGACCCAGGTTCGAGCCTCCAATCCCCACCTGCTGGGGGAAGCTTAGAGAGGGGTGAAGCAGGGCCGCATGGGTCTGTCTCTTTCCCTCTCTGTCTCCCTCTTCCCTCTCGATTTCTGATAGTCTCTATCTGGTAGATAAATATAGGTAATAATAGTAATAAATTAACGGCATTGACGAGTGTGTATATGCGTCCGTGTGTGTGTGTGTGTGTGTGTGTGTGTGTGTGTGTGTGTGTTGATGTGTCACTGTACAACTTTATAAATCGGACTGGGGGGCAGATCAGGTGGTGGCGCACCTGGTTGAGCACACATGCTGCAGTGTGCAAGGACCTGGCTTCAAGCCCCTAACTCCCATCTGGAGGGAGGAAGCTTCACATGTGGTGGAGCATGGCTACAGCTGTCTTTCGGTCTCTTGGTCTCTATTGCTCACTTCTCTTTCAATTTCTCTGTTTCCATGCAATAAATCACTAAAAGGGTTTTTAAATTTTTTTCATTTTCTTTATTTATTGGATAGAGACAGCCAGAAATCGAGAGGGTAGGGGAGATAGAAAGGGAGAGAGACAGAGAGACATCTGCAGCCCTGCTTTACCACTTGCAAAGCTTTCCCCCTGCAGGTGGAGACTGGGGGCTCGAACCCAGGTCCTTGAGCCCTGTAACATGTGCGCTTAACCAGGTGCACCACCGCCCGGTCCCCAAAAAAGTTTTTTTTAAAAAAAAGAACAAAAGAAAGGAAACTGGGGGCTGGGTGGTGGTGCACCTGGTTGAGCGCACACAAGGATTTGAGTTCAAGCCCCTGATCCCCACCTGCAGAGGGAAGCTTCACGAGTGGTGGAGCAGGGCTGCGGGTGTCTCTCTGTCTCTCTCCCTCTCTATCTTCCCCTCCCCTCTCAACTTGTCTCTGTCTCTATCTAATAAATAAAATAAATAATCAAAATTAAAACGAAACCTCCTGACTTGGGCACAGCAACATAACCTTGCCAGCCTATGCCAAGGCTGCCCAAGGAAGGCTGGTTCTCTCATCTGGTTTGCTTCATGGTTCCGACTTTATTAGCCAAATACTAAAAAAACAAAACCAGTTTTACACAGATGCTGCCATTTTCCTTTGCAGTGTGTCCAACAGAATCATATGCTGTGGGCTGCAGAACAGATTTCTAGGGACTTTTTCACTAGGGTTAAGTGCACATAGTATGAAGCGCAAGGACCTGGTTCCAGGCATAAGGATCCTGGTTCCAGTCCCCGGCTCCCCACCTGCAGGGGGAGTCACTTCACATACAGTGAAGCAGGTCTGCAGGTGTCTAGCTTGCTCTCTCCCTCTCTCTGTCTTCCCCTCTCCTTTCAATTTTTCTCTGTCCTGTGTGGTAAAAATGGAAAAAAAAAAAAAAAATGGCCACCAGGAGCAGTGGATTTGTATTGCTGGCACCGAGCCCCAGTAATAACCCTGGAGGCAAAAATAAAAGAGAAAGAAATTTGGTCCATACTCCCAGAGGGATAAAGAATGGGGACGCTTCCCCCGGCCCTCTGTGAGGTGACTGAAGCTCTCCCACAACAGCTGGAGCTCTTCCGAGTCTGGACACTGAAATATCGCCTAACCAATCTGCCTTGTTTGAGTAGTGCTGGGCTTGCATCCTGCTTCCAGAGGCAGGATGCAGTTTTCTTATTCCTGCTCGCCACAGCTGGAATGGAAAACCTGAGGTCATTGCTCGGGTGGTCAGAGACACCGTGTGCTGCTCACAGAGCCAGTAAGTGTAGGCGTGGGGGAGCTTTTTGCTCTCGTTCTCTGAAACACATGATGGTTATTGCAGAAAAGCATTGCAAAGGGAATGTGTACTCTGCTGATTCTTTCCCCTCCGTAAAGATTTCTCAGTTTCTTAGTTTCAGTCGGCATCTATGAACTGGTCAAGAATTACAAGTGTAATTCTTCTGTGCTAAGTAGGAATAGACATGGGCCCTGGGTCAGATCCATGGGGTAAACAGTCAATGGTATTTATATACTTTCCCCGTATTTGTGAACTGCTCTCTGCCCTGATGCAGCTTCCTAGTCCTATTCCCAACTCTGACACCGTCTCCCCAGACAAGACTTTCAGCCCACCTGCATGTTAGCTGTCAGGCTCAGGCAAAAATTAGTAAAGTCACGGGCCTCTAGGAACACACCTGAAACAGATTTCCTAGCTCGTTCCCACACAAAGAGCCCTTGCTTCATCTGCTCTGTTCCTGCCTTTGGGTTCCTATTTGTTAAATAACTTGTCCCGCTTTATATCTTACTGCCTTTCACCCACCAAGTTGCAGATGACACTAGGATTCCATCCTGACTCCCCTAGGCAGACGACCTCACCAATTGTAGGGAAACTGTGAGGATATGGTAGAGCTGGGTGGAACCTCCCACTGAAAGCTGGGTGCCTGAGGAACACGGTCTTCCTGTCAGCCTCTCTCTACCAGAGACTGAGCACGGGAGAGAACAGCCTTCAGGCACAGCTTCACCTGTCAGACTCTCTGCCTCACAGGGACTCTGCATTCCCAATACAACAGCTGACTTCCTTGCCTTTAAATCAAATGGTCTGCTTATTGGAAAGCTACCAGAGGTTATCATACCTGACCCTGATCGTCTCTGTCATGCACTATGTGATGTTTTTAAAAATCTTTTAAAATTGTGGTCCGGCAGGTGGTGCAGTGGATTAAGCATCAGACTCTCAAGCATGAGGTCCTGAGTTCGATCCCCGACAGCACATGTACCAGAGTGATGTCTGGTTCTTTCTCTTTCCTCCTATCTTTCTCATAAATAAATTCTTTTTAAAAATCTTTTAAAGTTTTTGTAGCTTTATTTATTTCATTTGATAGAACAGAGAGAAATTGCGGAGAGAAAGTCAGACCCTGCAGCACTGCTTCACCGCTCAAGAAGCGTCCCCCTGCCAATGCGGAGCAGAACGAGGGCTTGAGCTTGGGTCCCTGTGACACTGCACGACAGTGCCACAGACACAAGCTGCCACCATGAAGATGAGTGACTTCCAGGAGCTCCAGGAGGTGGTGCTGGCGGCTGGCATGCCAGTGCAGGGAGAGAGTGCGGCACTTGTTAAGGTAACGGGCCTGTTCTGTGTGATGCTGGGGTGGGGAGTACATGAGTTGCACATCACTTATTTTTGAAATTATTAGTAGTTTAATATTCATTGACAAAAATTGTAAGATAATAGGGGTATAATTATTTTTTATTATTTTTTATATATTTATTTATTCCCTTTTGTTGTTTTATTGTTGTAGTTATTATTGGTGTTGTTATTGCTGTCGTCGTTGTTGTATAGGACAGAGAGATGGAGAGAAGAGGGGAAGACAGAGGGGGAGAGAAAGACAGACACCTGCAGACCTGCTTCACCACTTGTGAAGCAGTGAGGAGCTGGGGCTCAAACCCGGATCCTTACGTCGGTCCTTGTGCTTTGCACCACCTGCGCTTAACCTGCTGCACCACCACCTGACTCCCAGGGGTAATTCTATAGAGTTCTTAACACCAGAGTTCTGTGTCCCCATCCTCTCTGCAGGAAACTGCAGTAGTTCTCGCAGGGTCCCTTACATAATTCATTTTAAATATCATTAGAGCACGTTGGGCCAAGGAAGAGGGAATCTCAAACTAGACACATCAGGCACAGAGAACAGAGTGTCACAAGGACAGTAAGACTCCAGGAAGCCGGGACGAAGGTCAGTGCCCGCAGCAATGCCTTTACCCCCACTGACCTGGACCAGACCAGTGACTGCTTACCAGCCCTCTGAAAAGTGACAGTCAGGGTCATTGCTTCATTCCTGGGAGACTAAACACGGCACAGAGAGTAAGGATGCAGACACTACAGTGAAGCGCTCCTAGTCTGAGGTGATCCTGGTTTCACCACCGTGTGACCTTAGGTCCATCCCACGAGCTCTCTGAGCCTCAGTTATCTTGGATCTCTGGCTTGGAGATGAGTGCCAGCCTCTACCCCATGAGGTGTACATGAGGAGAAATCAAGAAGACGCTGAAAAGCCTTGCTTGGTCACTCCCGGTACTTAGTGTGGGCAGTCACTCTGGGTCTCCTGCCTTCCCTGGCTGTAAGGTGACAGAGGTCAGAGTAGCCCCCTATACTTATATAACTATACTTATATATAGTTACTTATATAACTATACTTATATATAGTTACTTATATAACTATACTTATATATAGTTGCTATATATAACTATACTTATATATAGTTGCTTATATATGGTTGCTATATATAACTATACTTATATATAGTTGCTTATATGTAGTTGCTATATATAACTATACTTATATATAGTTGCTTATATGTAGTTGCTATATATAACTATACTTATATATAGTTGCTTATATGTAGTTGCTATATATAACTATACTTATATATAGTTGCTTATATGTAGTTGCTATATATAACTATACTTATATATAGTTGCTTATATGTAGTTGCTATATATAACTATACTTATATATAGTTGCTTATATGTAGTTGCTATATATAACTATACTTATATATAGTTACTTATATGTAGTTGCTATATATAACTATACTTATATAACTATACTTATATATAGTTACTTATATATAGTTGCTATATATAACTATACTTATATATATTACTTATATGTAGTTGCTATATATAACTGTACTTATATATAGTTGCTATATATAACTATACTTATATATAGTTACTTATATACAGTTGCCGTCCTTTTCCCCTATGATCCTGCCTACTCCTTTTTTAATGTTTTCTTTATTGGGGAGGATTAATGGTTTGCAGTTAACAGTAAAATACAGTTGTTGGTACATGCGTAACATTTCTTAGTTTTCCACATAACACTCTAACCTTCTCTTCCTTTCTGAGTCACCCCGACACCTATCACTACTCCCTAGTGTCCCTCCTTTTTCCTCTTCTCTTTCAGAGAAACAGAGCCTGGCTTCTTCTAGTGTTTTCCAGATTCATTTCCCTTTCACTGAAGGTACAAAAACATGATTCCTGGTGAAAAACGCTCAGGTCCTGGTGGAATTCGGGTACAGAACCCTCTGCTCTTATTCCCCTACCTCTTACCCTTCTGGGACTAACATTATTTTTTTTATTGAATTAGTGATTTAATATTTATTTACAGAATTATAAGCTAATAGAGTAATAACTCCACACTGCTCTCACCCCCAGAGCTCTGTGTCTCCATTCCTCCATCGAAAACTGCAGAGGTTCTCCCAAGGTCACAGATATGGGTTGACTTTTATTTCTATAACTACATATACACACTCTTTTTTTCTTTTTTTTAATATTTATTTTATTTATTCCCTTTTGTTTCCCTTGATGTTTCATTGTTGTAATTATTATTATTATTGTTATTGATGTCATCATTGTTAGATAGGACAGAGAGAAATGGAGAGAGGAGGGGAAGACAGAGAGGGGGAGAGAAAGACAGACACCTGCAGACCTGCTTCACCACCTGTGAAGTGACTCCCCTGCAGGTGGGGAGCCAGGGGCTCGAACCAGGATCCTTAAGCTGGTCCTTGGGCTTTGTGCCACCTGCGCTTAACCTGCTGCGCTACCGCCCGGCCCCCGTACTCTTTTTTTCTATGGTCCTGCCTTCTCTTCATTTCTAAGTCATACCTACGCTTGTTTCAACTCCCGAATATCCTTCCTTTCCCCTCTTCTCTCTCTGGGTCTTGATGGAATTGGACTTCAGAGAGCTCTGGTCATCTTTCCCTAACATTTTCTCCCCTCTGAGGTACAGAAGGTGGGAGTTCCGGCTACTGTAACTGCTTCTCCACTGGACATGGGTGTTGGCAGGTGGACCCACACCTGCAGCCTGTGTCTGTCTGTCCCTAGTGGGGCAGGGTTCTGGGGAGGGGAGGCTCTAGGACACATGGTGAGGGCGTCTGCCCAGGGAGGTCAGGATGGAATCATGGCAGCATCTGGAACTTGGTGGCAGAAATGCAGTGAGATGGAAAGCAGGACAAAATGTTTAATAAACAGGAACCATAAATTAGGAATGGAGCAAATGAAAGTACAGACCTTAGGGTGGAAGGAAACTAGGAAGTCTATTTTATGTTCCTGGAGCCTCTGTCTTAGTAATCTTTGTTTGAGCTTGATGGCTAAATGGGGGTGGAGTAGAAGCACTGTCTGGGGAGATGGTGTCGGAGTTGAGAGTGGAACTAGGAAGCAGGGCAAAGACTTGCTCCAAACTTGATGAAAATAAGTAAATACAATGAACTGTTTACCACATAGACCTAACCCACGCACAATGCTTATTCGTGGACTGCATTTATACAACCTCAGAATCAATTTTATTGTATTACAATTTAAAATTAATTCATTCCATGAAAATATTTCCTAGCCATTCATTTATTGCTAAATCCAAACTGGGCCATTTTTTTTTTTTTCTTTTCTAGTTATGAGCAAGAAAGAAGGTGAATAGTTAACTATTCTTGAGTTTAAGTAAACAGTAAGCAGATAAAGAAAGCAGAATACTCAGTTATTAAAAGTAAAGGAACAGGAATCACCTTATGACCCAGCAATCCCACTCTTAGACACTTACCCAGTTATCCAGTGGACACTCAGACACTTAACTAGAAGTCATACATGCAGCCCTCTGTTCACAGCTGCGTTATTCACAATGGCCCGAGAGTAGAAGCAGCCTCAAAGCCCATGTTCAGATGACTGGCTAAAGAAGTTAAGGGGTCTAGACTCTGCAATCATAAAAGCTATCGTGTTTTTGGGGACAGAATGGGTGGGACTGGAGGTGGTCACCCTTAGCAAAATATGTAAAGAGATGAAGGGCAATCGCCAGATGGCTTCACTCATGTGGAATCTAGAGAACTGATTGACATGAACTTTCAAAAAGAAATACAAACAACAGAAGCCAGCAAACAGTAAGGTTGTGAGGACTCTGCTGCTTCTCTCTGGGAGATGGAGACTGGGGACACAGAACTCTGGTGGTGGGTGCGATGTGAAACGAGACATTGTCACCTTACAGCCTTATAACAAGCTATTAACAACAAATAACTGTTTTAGAAAAATAAAGACTTTCTTGTGAAATGTGAGAACTAGGATAGTTACGAGGGTGAGTTGGTGGGGTTGGCTGAGGGGGAGGCACAGAACTGTGGTGTTGGGATGGGGTGACTTGCATGCACCGAGTGTGAGTTTGAACATACTCCTGGAGCCAGAAACTTCTTTAAAACAATGTTAAATCACTAGTAAAAAGTAAAAGCTAAAAACACAAAAGGGGATGGAGTGATGGCAACTGTGTCTTTCAAATGCCTTCCCTCCCGGCACGTCACAACGTCAGGCTTGTTATATGCTTCCTGTCTTGGTAGTTTCATCGGGAATTAATAGTTCTCATATCAATAGGGAGTTTTATTAGCCAGAGTTTATTGGGCTCACTGAAAACAGTCTCACTATTTAAACCGTTCAGAAAGCTCTTCATCGACAGACATCTCATGCCGCTACATCACCAGAGAGAACTGTAAGATGCTCTGTAGAGGACATCTGAGCACAAGGAATGCATTCTCCTGGGACGCCCTGGGTCTCCACATGGGCCTTGCAAAGACACTGACCCCTTTGAAACGAGACTGCAAGAGCCAGTGAACCGAGGGCGACTTCCAGTTACACAGATTCTTCTGAACTTTGGTTCCCAAGGAAGACGAAATAAAAGACTCATCAGAAGACCCAAAATAGAATCTGTCACATACCAGTTCTATGAGGTAAGGCCTGCTCTCACAGAGGCATTAATAAGAAGGGAGACAGATAATCCGGGCCTCTTTTAATGTGATTTGTTGGCTTTTAGAGACTCCGAGACAGTGGGGGAAAAAATCTCCTGTTCTCTAAGAATACATTAGAACATCAATACAGAGCGCAGGGACTCTCACACTGAAAGCAGTGTTGAAAGCCTACGATCAAGACTAGCAGTTTCTAACTCCCCAGTCTCCTTCCAGCCAGCTCAGGAACCACTGGTCTTCCAGCCAATGCGGAGAAAGCCTGTATTTCAGTATTCTTATCTTTGACCTCTTTTTGTCTAAAGCATGAAGCAGCATCGTTGGGAGGTTTAGATAGCTCACAGCTTCATGGGAAGTTCTTGGGTTTACATCACTGAGAGTTTCACCACGGAGGTCCATTCTTGACCCCTGGAATTCACAATCTGTTGTCCTCTTAACATGAGCTGTGCATTTTCCGGGATCAGCCACAGCCTTGGGAAGCCAACTAGAGTTCATCCAAGAGAGTTGGCCTCCATTCTATGCTCTCCTGAGGTAGCTCTTGTGAACCAGGAACAGTAACTCAGGCACAAGCTCCTCTGTGGACAACAGAGCCCCCATCTGGGTGGGGCTTCCCTTGACTGTTCACTGATTTTAGCAGTTTAGCAAAAGGAGGAAAAGACTCCTCACTGCGCGGGGTTAAATATCCTTCCCTGGGAGTGAACTGGAGAAGGCGTTCTGACTCACGGAAAGCATCTGGGGAGAAACCTGATGTCCTGGGGCCCGCCTTCACCTCAGTACCACCTCTCTGGCACTCCCTTCCCTTGTATCTCCTGAGCAATTTAACTGTCAGGGTTTAACAAAGATTTCTCTGTCAGCAGCCAGACTTTGTCTCCGTCAAAGTCTCGAATGGAACTGGCATACTGTCTGAAAACTCCAGGGCTCTCCAGGGCAAGTCTTAGTTGTTTGACTTTAATGCCGCCCTACCCACTTTTTGCTCTGTGCAGTTTAACTCTATCTCCCACGTGTTGAGTCCACTTTGATTTTCCCACTGTGGGTCCCAAACATGTTTCAAAGTTTTAACCCTACCTCCATGTGGCTCTGACTTTACTCTGCTCCAGTGTGTTTCTACAGTTACCCACTCCTTCTTCTTGTTGTTGTTTGTCTTTCTGCTCAAGGCAGTTATTCCTTGACTTTTATTTATTAACACGTGTTAATTTTTTTTCTTTTTACCCCCATGCCCTTTAACACTTGACTTGACTTTAAGCTGATTAGGGACCCAACAAACATATGCTAATTCTTGAGAAGTGACCGACAATTAATTTTAAGCTTTCTTTTATTCTCACCCTTTCTAAACTGTTACAATGGGTATATTGTATTCTAAAGAATACAGTTTTCACCTCAGACAGTTGAAAGAAAGTTTAAAGATATGCAAAATTAATAGAGGTGGTCTCTGGACCTCTTCCCAAAATACAGCTATATCAGTTGAGATCTGGATACAAGTTGGAGATTATTTATTGAAAAATATTGGTCAAGTCACAGCAAAACAACTTTGGACGTATAAGCTCTGCCTTTCTGCTCTAAATCAATTGCAGGCTTTTTTGCAGGACTATTCCCTAAAGCCTCCTCCTTCTACTTCCAATTCTACTTCTCCTTCCTCCTCTTCTCAGATACAAACTCTGTCACGCCTGAAACCCAAACATCCTCACATTTTCTACTGAACCTAAACCAGCTCACCTGCCTTTATATGGGCCTTATCTGTACTGTCTCACTATTCCACACACCACCCCACCACCACAATCTTTGATCCATGGAAATCCTTTCCTTAGCCCATTTCCTCCATGCAGCCTCTGGAGCCTCCACCCCCACCCCCTCTTCCTGTGTGGTCACCTTTCCACTTCTACGCTTCTACTACGCACACTTCAACCAGCTGCTTCCTGTGACTCCACACCATTTAACCCATTCTTACCCCTCCCACCTCTCCCTACTGTGCCAGGTGACTCACTCAACCTCTTCCTAACTCCTCAGCCTCCCTTGCCGTCACCCACAACAGACCCAGACTTGCCTGCTACCAGTGATAACAACAAAAATATTCCTATTGAGCACGGCCTTAAATTTGATGTTTTTCCCATGCTCCTACAGGAGAAGGAACTGAGATGGAATATAAAGTTTGGCCAGATCAGGTTCCCAGAGATAGCTCACCCAGTTAGTGGGTGAGAGTGCCGTTACTTCTCCCAGTGAACATATGAACATTAGAAAAAATGGCAGGCGGGAGTCGGGCAGTAGTGCAGTGGGTTAAGCACATGTGGCGCAAAACTCAAGGATTGGCATGAGGATCTCGATTCGAGTCCCCGGCTCCCCACCTGCAGGGGAGTCGCTTCACAGGCGGTGAAGCAGGTCTGCAGGTGTCTGTCTTTCTCTCCCCCTCTCTGTCTTCCCCTCCTCTCTCCATTTCTCTGTCCTATCCAACTATGACTGTCAGGCTAGCTACGCGCGAGAGAGATGACCCAGGAACCAAGCTCGGCAGTGAGGCCATTCAAATCTTTATTCATCTGAGCACCCCAGAGTCAGGCGGTAGCACACCTGGTTAAGCCACATGGTGCAAAACTGCAATGGCCAGCGTCAGCCTCTTGGTCTGCGTGCACGCTTTTCGAGGCCAGAAAATGGAGCAGGCAAGTCGGAAACGGAAGTGGCTTGACAATACCATACATGGTTAGGAAAGGGGTGGAGAAAGGTAAAAGAGGACTGAGAAAGGTAGGGATTTCCTTAGCAACTGCTGCTAGGAGTTTAACTGGTAGGATTAATAATACCCTTCAGAGAATTAGGGAGGAGGCCTTTCAGGCAAAACCATGATTATGTAGATGGTAAGGGAGCAGGCTGTAGTATCAGGAGTGCAGGGTGCTTTGTGAGACCAGGGGTCTGATAAGATGAGGCAAACCTTGGGGGGTCTCGTGTCCCTCCTCGCTTGACCTCTCAGTAGAGAGAGAGAGACTGACAGGATAGATGTACCCCTCAGGTCAAGCCCTGCCAAGCTCAACCACATCCTCACAATTTCCCTACAAATGATGACATCAATAACAACAATAATAATAACTACAACAGTAAAACAACAAGGGCAACAAAAGGGAACAAATAAATATATATTTTTTAATTTTAAAAAAGAAAAAATTACAGGCACCTTGCTGTTCAATCAGCAGTCAGAATGAGCGACAAGTTACCTAGCACTCATGTAGAGTCTTTCAGCTGTTATTCAGAAAGCCACAGAACCCTACAGAGAATTTGTGGACAGGTTACAAGAAGCTATCAGTAGACAAGTAGACAATGAAGAAGCAGCTAGAATTTTAATTAAGTGACTAGCCTATGAAAATGCAAGCCAAGATTGTAAAGGAATTCTTGGGCCACTTAAGGATCTAGATTTCAGTATTTCTCAGATGATAAAAGCATGTACTGAGGTACAGACTCACCCCCATGTAACCTGCTAAGTTTAAGTTGCTAAGGGGCTGGAGGGGTGGTGCACCTGGTTCAGCACACACATTACAATGTATAAGGACCCCAGTTCAAGGCTCCAGTCCCCACCTGCAGGGGGAAAGCTTCATGAGTGGTGAAGCAGGGCTGCGGGTATCTCTCAGTTGCTCTCTATCGCCCCCTTTCTCTCAATTTCTGGCTGTTTCTATCAAATAAATATAGATACTTCTTGTTGTGCGGGCCACGGAGAAGAGGCAGATACTAAAAAATAAGTTGGGGGGGCTGGGTGGTGGCGCACCTGGCTGAGGTGTCTCTGTCTCTCTATCTCCACACTCTCAGTTTCTGGCTGTGTCTATCCAATAAATAAAGATAATAAAAAATTTTTTTTAATTTAAGTATTGATTCCCTCCCTTTTCCTCTATCCTACATTCCCCCTTTAAAAAATTATTTTAGGGAGTCGGGCAGTAGCGCAGCAGGTTAAGCGCAGGTGGCACAAAGCACAAGGACCGATGTAAGGATCCCGGTTTGAGCCCCCGGCTCCCCACCTGCAGGGGAGTCGCTTCACAGGTGGTGAAGCAGGTCTGCAGGTGTCTGTCTTTCTCTCCCCCCTCTGTCTTCCCCCTCTTTCCAGTTCTCTCTGTCCTATACAACAATGATGACATCAATAACAACAACAGTAATAACTACAACAATAAAACAACAAGGGCAACAAAAGGGAATAAATAAATGGAAAAAAACTTTAAAAAAAAAGAAAAGAAAAGAAAAATATTTTAGTTATCTTTATCTTTATTTACTTATTGGATATTGTTGTATGCTTTACATTGGTTTGTTCTAGCCCTCCCCCGCCAAGAGAATTGGATCAGTCCAGTTAGTTTCATGGGCCGCTTGGCCCCGCCCCGAGGAACCCCGCCTGAGTTAGAGAGTTCCACAGTTGGAAAGTTGCAGAGTTCCAGAGTTCGAGAGTTGGAGAGGGTTCCTGAGTACAGAGTAGAAGAAAGAGTGCTTGGGCCGCCGCAAAGAGGCAGCAGATTTCTGTTTGGTGATTAGTTTGTCTTAGTTTATGAATCGTTGTTCCTGAATAAAGAAATACAGCTTCCCTGCCCAGCCATATGTCTCTGGTCATCTCTGTTACCCGCCCGTGAAGCTAGCCCAGCCGGCTGGAGTCTTCAGAATTTTAACAACAGGATATAGTCAGGAATTGAGTGAGAAGAGGGAGGCAGAGAGAGAGAGAGACAGGGAGAGAGAGACACCTGTAGCCTTGCTTCACCACTAGCAAAGCTTCCCCCCCACAGATGAGGACCAGAGGCTCAAACCCAGGTCCTTGTTCATTTGGCAAGTGTGCACAACCAGGTGTGCCACCACCCGGCCCCATGCTACAATCTCTTATTCCAGTTTAACTGCTCAGCATAGTCCACAGATGTAGATAAGCCAGACAGTGTGTGTAAACAAAACTGTGTAAGTTCTGTTCTCAGTGTTTGGCTACTAACCTTGCGGTGAAACCTGGATGCTTGGAGTGTTTTCTGTGTCTTCAATTTTCCTGACTCTGGTGTGGAGTTCAGTTCCCCTGGGCTCCACAATCTGGGCAGCATTTGTCTCCATTGTCTGTAGAAATAAAAGGTGTAATTAGTACTTCTGAGAAACACTCAAGTAAAATCTGGAGAATGTAATTTTGCTTGATTGTTGGGCTTCCTTTTATCTGTAGTAACAAAGACATCACTTAACTATGACCTCCCCAGAGGGCAGTGATGGTCTGAAGAGAAGCTGTAAAGAATAAAGTTGAATCACATGATTACCTTTGAGTCATCTTAAATTATTTAAGCACAAGAGAAAAATAAACGAGTAAAAATAAAAGTAAAAACACCTTGCATTTGAAAGATATCTGTGGCTCATAGGATTATTTATATATATTAAACCTCTCCACAGAGAAAAATACAAATGTTGGGCCTTGGGTGATGGCATACTCCGTAGAGCATGTATGTTACTATGCCCAAGGACCCAGGTTCAAGCCCCTGGTCCACACCCGCCCTGCAGGGGGGAAGCTTTACAAGTAGTGAAGCAAGGCTGCAGGTGTGTTTCTTTCTCTTTATCTGCCCCTCCCCATCCCAGTTTCTCTCTGTCCCAAAATAAAATAAATTAAGAGTAAGTACATAAACGAAACCTTACAAATAAAACAAAGGAGAGAGAGTGAGCAAGGTCTAAAGATCGCAGCCAGCAGGTGTCTCTCTTGTATCACTTGTGGGAATGCGGACTGGATCAGCCCTTTTTGCCAAATGACTTTGCGGAATCACTAGATTGCAAGACTGTGGCCGGGGTATGTTGTCAGAGATCAGACGAGATGGGGCGTGTTCAGGGTGATATGGCCGTAGACTGTTTTCACATCTCCCCCAAGTAAGTGGCAGCACATGTCGCCCACCACCGAGTGGTCTAGAGACGAGCTTTTTCATCGTATGTAATCATAAGACTTAGAAAGAGTCGGCATGTAGGGGCAAAAGACCCTAAAACGCCCTCTGCAGGAAGGCCGCCCGAGGGCTCCCAGTGACCGTGGTGTTTGCTTCATCGGTATCTACGTGCTGGGGGAGAAGCAGACCCTCCTCTCTCCGCTCCTCTACTTAACGGTCAACATGAGGCCCAAAGACTTGCCTGCTGCTGGGACCGGTGCTGTCTGGAAGCCACTTTCTGGTGCTTCCACAGCCTTCACACTCACATGGTCTCGGCTGGCAGAAGGCCAGATTCAAACAGGACGCACATTTAATCAGGAGTTAATCATGGTTTCCTGATAGATGGCTTTTTGTTTGGCTCACGCTTTAAGGTATGAGCCTACACAAATACTGGCTAATCTTGCTCTCACAGCAAGAAAGTTTATGGGATTCAAATGTCTCACAAATGACAGTATCGCCGGTTCCGGGTCACGGATGATCTCAGTTAAAGAGCAATTACACTAAGTCGCTTAAAGAGGAAGCTAATGAACGAGATAGCCGTCCTTCCTTTGATAGCAGTGACCTTTGTTCAGCAGTGCAGTGGCAGCTATGATCCTCTTACTATCTCCAAGCATGGCACGGGTGCATTTTCTTCTCCTTCAAACCTGATCGTTGAGTTGTTACGCACCTTTGGGCAGCTGACGACACAAACGGCACAGCACAACGTAGACAGGCCTGGGGCTGAGCAGACAGGCGTGGCCCTTGTCACGGGTCCTCCTCTGGTCTCAGTCATCGCGTTTCTGCGAGCATAGCATAGAGGCCGGCACCATCAGGAAAGCAGGGTCAGAAGAATGAACCGGGCCTGTAAGTTATATGAAACACAAGTGGAAAAGGGACACTTAAGAACTGGATAGAGGGAGGCCGGCGGTAGCGCAGCGGCTTAAGCGCATGTGGTGCAAAGCACAACGACCGGCGGAAGGATCCGGGTTCCAGCCCCCAGCTCCCCACCTGCAGGGGAGTCATTTCACAGGTGGTGAAGCAGGTCTGCAGGTGTCTGTCTTTCTCTCCTCCTCTCTGTCTTCCCCTCCTCTCTCCATTTCTCTCTGTCCTACCCAACAAAGACATCAATAACTGCAACAACAATAAAAAACAACAAGGGCAACAAAAGGAAAAATATAAAAAAGAGACATCTAAAAAAAGAAAAGAAAATACAGTTTATTATTCCATGGAGTTATGTGAATTTCTCTAGTAAGATCTATCACTCAGCTTTTCTGTTGGGTGGCCTAAAATTAGAAATAAGTTGAGAAATGTGAATGACAGACAAAAGATGTGAGGACTGAGAGAAAGCAACATTAAAATGCTAGACTCTTGAGTTCAAGCTGGTGAACTTGCTAGAGAAATCTCAGGGTGGAATGGCCTGGGAGTGCCAGGGGCCAGCCCTGGCATGTTATTGGGGACCCTGAAAGGTGAGGGGCGTCAGCAGAATGAGGTGGGAGACACGTCAACTGCTTCCGGAGCAGGAGAGAGGCATCTCCACTTTCTCTTCTGCAGAGGTTGATTGTTTCTACACTTTTCACCCAGATAAAACATGTCTCATTTCATTATTTTTGCAGAATTCTTTACACAACTGCTTACCATAAAATTCATTTCTTATGTTAGCAGTTAACCTATTTTTTTCTTGAACAACCTTCTTGGAATACCATGAGTTTTCTATAAAGCATCTATTCTTTCTAAAAGGTCAGTTTCTGTGAGGCAAATTCTCTTGTTTAGTTGTCTTTGTTTCTGGCAAACACATACCTGGGGGGACAGGGCTTTGCTAGTTTCTTTATAGATGGTAACTCACTGACCTCAACCTGCTTGCTTTTAGTGTAGAACGCATGACCACGGTATTCATCACAGATGCCCGTAAACGGAAGAGGGGGGTCAGTAGGTGGGGGTAATTGGTATGGGCCCTGCACCTTGGAGGAGACCACAATCTACCATCTAGTCTATAAGCTGCCCAAGACGGTTCTTGTGCTGTGGGAAGAGCCCAAGGTTCTTATTCTCGTGTCTGTTTAGCCAGTTTGGTTCCGTAGCAGTTGCAGGCTGGGAATAGACAGCTTCCTCTGGGATCTTTTTGATGAGTGCAGCAGATTCTGCTTCTCGGCCATCTTTGCTGTGATTGCTATTTTTACGTGCTTCCCCTGCAAGGTTCTTGTGATCAAAGCAGCCAGTGAGTCCCCAAATTATCAGTGCGATCATAAGCAGAAAGATGGGTAGCTTCGGTTTTGTCCAGGACTTTCCGCTTTGCCAGCAGCCTCAGGCTACCGGCTTTGTCAGGCAGCAGACTTGACGTTGCCTCGGCCGTGGGAGGCTGTGTAGCGAGCCAGCACCTGACTTGCAAGGATGGAACCCCAACCTGGACTCCTGGCGCCACATACGCCAGAATGTCGCTTTGATTTTCTCTGTTATTCACTCCTTCCCTCTCTTAAAAACAAAAACAAACAAAACAGAGAGTTAGGGGCCTGGTGGTAGCGCAGCGGGTTAAGCCCACTTGGTGCGAAGCACAAGGACTGGCCCAAGGATCCCGGTTCGAGCCCCCGGTTCCCCACCTGCAGGGGAGTTGCTTCACAGGCGGTGAAGCAGGTCTGCAGGTGTCTAACTTTCTCTCCTCCTCTCTGTCTTCCTTTCCTCTCTAGATTTCTCTCTGTCCTGTCCTACAACAACGACAGCAATAACAATAAGGGCAATGAAATCAGAAAAAATGACCTCCAGGAGCAGCGGATTCATAGTGCAGGCACCGAGTCCAGCAATAATGCTGGAGGTGGCGAAAGGAAGGGAGGCAGGGAGGGAGGAAGGAAAGAGGGAAGGAAGGAAGGAGGGAAGGAAGGGAGGGAGGAAGGGAAGGAGGGAGGGAGGGAGGGAGGAAGACAGTGAACCAGGAGGTAGCACAGTGGCTTGGGGATGAGGTCCTGAGTGTGATCCCCAGAACTGCGTGCACAAGGGGTGCTTTCCATCAGCACGGTTGGTGCCCCTTGAGAAGCTTTCCAGGAATCTCTACAACTGGCCGAGAGATACACTGGCGAAACTACGTATCAAGTACAGGACAAGCACTGTCCCTGTGGCAGCCTTTACTGACACCGTCAAACAAGTAAAGGCGGAAAATCTTGAGGCCCCACTAGAACCCCGGGTCTATTTCCTCTCTCGCTTGAGGCCAGACCCCGTAAACCTAATACAGGTTTGGGTACTAGGAATGATACTCAGTGCTCTAGTGACAGGGAGAAAGTCTAAGCTCCTTAGACAAAGAAGTGACTACAAAAGCTGCACAGGGTAAGAGACTGGCTCAGTTAACGACGACCTTCTTGGCCACTATCAGACCACCCCATCCAAGGCCCTAGACAGGGAACTGGATTCCCAGATTGATATGATGGGCCTGGACCTCTCACAGATCCCTCTCTCCACCCTCACTGTCACCTCTCTCAGGACAGTCATCGCAAGCCCTTCTGTGGCCTCCCCAGGACCTGCCCTCACTGCAGAGCAGCCATGGTGGGGACTCCCCACTCTCTGAAGGGAGGCTGGTCAGCCTGCTCTGCCCCTCAAGGAAGACGGGTCCTGACATGAGAGCAGCCTGGAAGGTTCCAGCTGTGCCCATGGACTGTGAGCTCAGACTGACAGGGACTCGGAGGGCCACACAGGCTCCTGTGCTGAATATGAATAGACATGGGCCCTGGGTCAGATCTATGGGGTTAACAGTTAATTGCACTTATATATTTTCTCCAGATTTTGGAACAGCTCCTAACTTCCTAGCTCTACTCTCAACTCTGACACCATCTTCCCAGATAATGTTTCTACTCCACCCCCTTTTAGCTGTCAAGCTCAAGCAAAAATTACTAAGACAGAGGCTCCAGGGACATAAAATAGACTTCCTAGCTTCCTTCCACCTTAGGGTTCCTACTTTCATTTGCTTTATTCATACTTTATGGTTCCTGCTTATTAAATATTTTGTCCTGCTTTCCACCTCACTGCCTTTCAGCCACCAAGTTGCAGACACTACCCAATATGCCATCCTGACTTACCTGGGCAGACAACCTCACCCATGTGTCCTGGAATTTCACCTCCCCAGAGCCCTGCCCCACTAGGGACAGACAGAGACAGGCTGGGGGTGTGGGTCCACCTGCCGACACCCATGTCCAACAGAGAAGCAATGACAGAAGCCAAGTCTCCCCATAAAGAATTTGGGTCCATCCTCCCAGAGTTTGGGAAAATGATAGTGGAAGTAAACCAGGGGTCTGTACCCCCATTCCACCAGGAACTGAAATGATTTTTTTTACCAGAAATCTTGTTTTTATACCGTCAATGAAAGAGAAGTGAATCTGGAAAACACCAGAGAAAGCCAGGCACTGTTTCTCTGACCTGAGAGAGAAGAGGAATAAAGGAAGGATGTCCAGAAGTAGTAATAGGTGTAGGGGTGACTTAGAAAGGAAGAGAAGGCAGGATCATTGAAAAAATGGGAAGAAAAAGATAGAGAATCAGCCCAGAGGGTGACCTTGGGAGAACCACTGCAGTTTACAACAGTGGGAATGAGGACACAGCCCCAGCGGTCAGAACCATAAGGAATTATACCCCTATTCTTTTTTTTAAAAGGTTTTTTTTATATTTATTTATTTCCTTTTGTTGCCCTGTTATTTTATTGTTGTAGTTATTATTGTTGTTGTTATTGACGTCATTGTTGTTGGATAGGACAGAGAGAAATGGAGAGAGGAGGGGAAGACGGGGAGAGAAAGACAGACACCTGCAGACCTGCTTCACCGCCTGTGAAGCGACCCCCCTGCAGGTGGGGAGCCAGGGGCTCGAACCGGGATCCTTAGGCTGGTCCTTGTGCTTTGCGCCACGTGCGCTTAACCTGCTGCGCTACCACCCGACTCCCTATACCCCTATTCTTTTGCAATCTTGTAAATCAATATTAAATGACTAACAAAAAATAAATGAGTCATAAGTAAACTGTGGGACAAGGACCAGGTCTCTATCTCCATCTGACAGTGGCTCTGATGTCCCTGTCAGTCCAGCGGAGAAACGACAGCCGGCCCCTGCTGGACTCTGCTTGCTCCCCAGAGAGTGCAGAAGACTTTGTACTCTAAACCCAGGCTCCCATCTGCTTCCAACAGAGTCCGTCCATAGAATCTTTCTTCTTTCCTCTCGATAGAGGGTGAGACACAGAGAGGGACAGTGAGAGAGAGAGGAGAGACACACGACAGCATGCCCAAAACTTTGCCCTGCGTGTGTTTCTGTGTGGTGAGACATGGCCCATGGCTTGAATCTGGGTCCCTGCTCATGAGAAAGCTGCATGGAGTCTCCGGGCTTGCTCCCGGCCAGCCCCCAGCAGTAGGACGACGTGCCGTCACACACAGTTTCACCTTACCAGGAAAATGAACGAGGTGCCACAGTGAATGTGCCCGTGTTTCTACAAGGCAGATGGAAAACTGAACCCCAGAATACTTACGTAACCTGACTCAGCTAGTTAAAAAAGTTTACTTCCTTTACTTATTCATGGGATAGAAACAACCAGCAACCAGGAAGGAATGGAGAGACAGAGAGGCAGAGAGACACCCGCAGCCCTGCTTCACCACTTGGAAAGCTTTCCCCCTGCAGGTGAGCACTGAGGGCTTAGCCCAGCTCCTTGTGCGCAACTGCCATGTGAGAGCTTAACCAGGTGCACCACCACCTGGCCCTCACAACGAATTTTTGCCAAAGCGAGACTATAACCATATCTTTTCTGACCCTAGTGCTACACTGGGCATTTTTTTCTTTTTCTTTTTCTTTTTCTTTTTTCTTTTTTCTTTTTTCTTTTTTTGCCTCCAGGGTTATCACTGTGGCTCAGTGCCTGCACTACAAAGCCACCACTCCTGAATGCCATTTTTTTTTTTTATCATTTTGCCATCTTTTTTCTCTATTTTTGTTTGACAGGACTGAGAAATTGAGATGGGAGGGGAGACAGAGAAGGAAGGTAGACACCTATAGACCTGCTTCACCGCTCATGACGCATCCCCCTTGCAGGTGGGGAGCAGGGGCTCAAACCCAGGTCCTTGTGCCTGGCGATATGTGTGCTTAACCAGGTGCGCCCCGCCCAACCCCTACACAGGGATTCTAAGAAGAACAGCGAGGTCAACAGAGAGTGCTCACAAAGCCACACGCGACCACACCCCAAAGTACTCCACTGTCATCAAAGGCAAGTGCGAACAGGAAGAATCCTTCCTGTTGTAGCTCGCTCTCACTTTAAGGTTTCCTTTTTATTTATTTTTGGATAGTCTTCATAAAGTGTGGGTCTTTCAAATTTCTTTTTACATCAGTAGATCAGACAGAGCTAAGTGATTCCCACAGTTTAGAAAAATAGTATAATACTCTTGAAATCAAATGAACTATTTTACCATCAGCTGAGTAGTTTACAAGTGTTTCTTTGATAAAACTGGTTGATTGGGGGCGGTGGCGCACCTGGTTGAGCTCACGTTACAGCGCGCAAGGACCCAGGTTCAAGGCCTTGGTCCCCACCTGCAGGGGGAAAGCTTCATGAGTGGTGAGACAAGGCTGCAGGTGTCTCTCTGCCTGTTTCCCTCTCCTATCTCCCTCTCCCTTCTCGATAAAGTTTTTTTTTAATGGTTAAAAATAAAAAGTAAACACTAGTCGATCATTTCTTTTTCTTTCCTTTGTCTTTTTTCTTGGGAATTTTGAAAAGAAAGCGCAAAGCAAGTTCACGATTATTAACTACAATTTGAGAAGCAGAGAGACGCGCACGGAGGACAACAAACGTCTTCCATGATGCCGTGAATACCTTGCCACCTGGTGCTGGTGCTGATATTTTGGCTTTATTTACATCTTCCTGGTGTTCGACCTGGGTGCACACATCGTACATTGATCTCTTTGTCCTAAATTTTTTTTCCCTTTCTTTCTTTTTGATTTGATAGGATAGAGAGAAACTGAGAGGGAAGTGGAGATAGGGAGGAAGAAAGAGAGACGCCTGTCATACTGCCTCACTACTCCCGTCCCCCTGCAGGTGGGGACTGAGGGCTGGAGTCTGAGTCCTTACACTTTCTGTCATGTGCAAGGCAGCTGGCTGCACCCCTGCCCGGGCCCCTTGGAGCCGCCATGTTCTTAAGGCGCCCACTAATAAGCTGACTTCCCGAACGTGGGGGGAGAGAGAATGCGGTGGAAGGAAGAGATGGAGCAAGTGTCTCAGAGCGCCAGCACAGCTCTGGGTGATCCACAGTTGACTTCCATGCTGAAGTGAGACATAGTTTTTTAAATTTCTATTTATAAAATGGAAATGTTGACAAGACTATAGGATAAGAGGGGTACAATTCCACACAATTCCCACCACCATAACGCTGTATCAAATCCCCTCCCTTGACAACTTTCCTATTATTTAACCCTCTGGGAGTATGGATCCAGGGTCATTGTGGGATGCAGAAGGTGGAAGGTCTGGCTTCTGTCATTGCTTCCCCGCTGAACATGGGTGTTGGCAGGTGGATCCACACTCCCAGCCTGTCTCTCTCTTTCCCTAGTGGGGAAGCGGGGCTCCACGACACATTGGTGGGGTTGTCTGTCCAGAGAAGTCTGGTTGACATCATGGTAGCATCTGGAACCTGGTGGCTGAGAAAAAGTTAAGATATAATGCAGAGGGAGTCTGGCAGTAGCACAGCAGGTTAAGCATAGGTGGTGCAAAGTGCTAGGACCAACGTAAGGATCTTGGTTCGAGCCCCCAGCTCCCCACCTGCAGGGGAGTCGCTTCACAGGCGGTGAAGCAGGTCTGCAGGTGTCTTTCTCTCCCCCTCTGTCTTCCCCTCCATTTCTCTCCATTTCTCTCTGTCCTATCCAACAACGATGACATCAACAACAACAGCAATAGTAACTACAACAATAAAACAACAAAGGCAACAAAAGGGAATAAATAAAAAAATAAATATTTAAAATAATAAAACCCAGAAAACCTCTGTCCTTATCACTGAGCTGCTGAGTCAGCCTTGTCTGAAATAGGGCTTCATCTCCACACTGTTAATAAAGTGACAGAACATATTTGAAAAGAGAGAGAGAGAGAGAGAGATAAAGCAGAACAATTGTTGACTAATCATGAACCTAAAAGCTGGAATACTGCAGATGAGAATTTGGGGTCTCCATTTTGGAGAAAGCTAGTAAGTAGGTCTATTTTCGGTGTATTCCAAGGGGCTCATGACTTTATTAGTTTTTGCCTGAGCCTGACAGCTAATATGCAGGTGGACCCAGGTTATTGTCTGGGGAGATGGTGTCAGAGTTGGAAAAAGGACCAGAAAGCTGGTCAGGGCAGAGAGAAGCTCCCAGATATGGGAAAGCAAAGTGAAATCTTCAAACTCCTGCCTCGGAGTTGGCGAGAGCTTGGGAGACGCTTGATTTTGGGCCCTGGTCCTGACTGCCACCTGCCCGCACCTCTCTCAGACCACGTCTGCAGCTGCGACTTTGTACTTCTTACCAGAAAGTCGTGCAGTTCCAAGTCCTCTCATCTTGGCAGGTGATGGAGATGGATGAAATCTACTTTTTCTTCCTCAGATGAATTAACAACATGAAGCTTGTAAAAATCTCTCCTCAGGTCACTTCACAGGCAGTGAAGCAGGTCTGCAGGTGTCTGTCTTTCTCTCCCCCTCTGTCTTCCCCTCCTCTCTCCATTTCTCTCTGTCTTGTCCAACAACAACAACAACAATAATAACTTCAACAATAAAACAACAAGAGCAACATAAGGGAATAAATATAAATATTTTAAAAATATTTAAATCTTTTTTAAATCTCTCCTCAGATCCCGTAGCCTCAGAGGTCAGACTGAGCTCCTCTATGTTTAAATTTGTTACTAAAACCATGACGACAACTCTTAGGGTCTCTGAAGGAAAAAGCACTGGAGAAGGGACGTGGATGGGCCTGGGCCCGGAGGCTTTTGCAGTTTGTGTGAGCGAAGCCGGCTTCCTGAAATGAAGCAGGCCCAGAAGAAACCAGCTGAGGCATCAGGACAATACCCGCAAGGAAAACAAAGTTCTCCAGCAAGAACCAGAGCAGGCTGACCCTGCCAAGTGGCCGTCCATGGCAGGCGAGACTCTCACTCCTTGAAGCTGAGTTCTGGAGGGGCGGCTCTTGCTCCTCTCAGTACCTCAGAAGAGCACAGGCAAGTCTTTATGGCGTGCAAACAGGTGCCCCAGGGAAAACACTACAAGTTTTAACTAAGAAGCGAAGCTACAGAGAACATTCGCGGTGATATTTTAAACTTTCAGGCGACCGAATGGAGAGAACTGGGACTCAGAAGTGAGAATCGCTGGCAAAACACACTAGCCAAAATGGAAGGATTATACTAGACGTCCGCAGGTTCAGATCCAACTCTTGGTAAAATAAGACTCAAGCAGCCTTCTCAAGTTGCACTTAGCGTATCTGGGTCTTAGAGGCCGGGAGATACGGACACGTGGGCAAATCCCCCGTTGGAGTGACAGGAGTGCCACCTAGTGCCACTGCCTGGGAAGAACACCCACTGGAGCCAGACTTCATCTGACAAAGCAGGTGCCCCGAGAGCAGGCTTGATGTGAACAGGAAGCAGCTCTACAGTGTGTGGCTAAGCCAGGACTAGGAGTTTCAGATTCTTCTTCACACTGTATTTAAGTTTTCCATCTCCGACCCCTATTTTAAGGTTTTATTAATGATTTAATAATGCTTAACAAGATTGTAAGATAACAGGGGTATAAGTCCATACAGTTCCCACCACCAGAGTTCTGTGTCCCATCCCCTCCAATAGAAGTTTCCTTATTCTTTATCTTTCTGGGAGGATGGACCAAATTCTTTATGGGGAGCAGAAGGTGGAAGGTTTGGCTTCTGTCATTGCTTCTCCACTGAGCATGGAATTGGGGCTCAGAGCCCTCCGGTCACCTTCCCCTGACATTTCTCCCCCTCTGGGAGGATGGACCCAGATTCTTTATGGGGAGCAGAAGGTGGGAGTTCTGGCTTCTGTCATTGCTTCTCCGCTGGACATGGGTGTTGGCAGGTGGACCCACACCCCCAGCCTCTGTCTGTCTGTCCCTAGTGGGGCAGGGCTCTGGGGAGGGGAGGCTCCAGGACACATGGGTGAGGGCGTCTGCCCAGGGAAGTCAGGATGAAATCATGATAGCATCTGCTATTTGAAAGGCCATAAGACATAAAGCAAAATAAAATTTTCAATAAACAGAAACCCAAAGGTAAGAATAGAAACTAGGGAGGGAGGTTTGTGGGGGAAGAGGCTTGGAAGTCTATTTTAGGTACATTCCAAGGGGCCCATGTCTTTAGTAATTTTTGCCTGAGCCTGACAGCTAACATGCAGGTGGACTGAAAGTCTTGTCCAGTGTCAGAATTAAGAATAGGGCTAGAAAGCTGGATTAGGGCAGATACCAAATATGAGAAAAGTACACAAATACTAACTTTTACACCATTGATCTGACCCAGGGCCCATGTCTCTTCATATTCAGCCTGTGTGACCTCTGAGTTCCTGTCGGTCTGAGCTCACAGTCCACGGTCCCAGCTGGGAATGTTCTAGGCTGTATGCATACTGCCTCTTGCCTGACATGCCTGTCTGTAATTCCCTCCCACCTTCAGTCTAGACTGAACTCAATTCCACGTGCCTCTATGAATAACTCCCTGATCCATATGCCCTCTCTTGTTACAGACCCTTCAGTGGTTCTGTATTCTGTCTAATACCAGCTGTGATCTCTCTCCTGTAAATGGCCTCCCCTTTCTTTTTCAAATTACCTTTATTTATTATTGGCTAGAGACAGCCAGAAATTGAAAGGAATGGAGAGACAGAGAGAGGGAAAGAGACAGAGAGATACCTGGAGCACTGCTTCACCATTCACAAAGCTTTCCCCCTGCAGGTTAGGGGAGCAGGGACTTGAACCCAGGTCCTTGTGCACTGTAACATGTGTACTCAACCGAGTGTGCCACCACCTGGCCCCCCCAACCCCCTCTCTAAATCACCAAAATGTTTGGTGCTATTCTGCACATATAGAAGTTGAGGGAGTCAGGCAGTAGCACAACGGTTAAGTGCACATGGCACAAAGCACAAGGATCAGCATAAGGATCCTGGTTCGAGCCCCTGGCTCCCCACCTGCAGGGGAGTCGCTTCACAGGCGGTGAAGCAGGTCTGCAGGTGTCTGTCTTTCTCTCCCCCTCTCTGTCTTCCCCTCCTCTCTCCATGTCTCTCTGTCCTATCCAACAACAATGACATCAATAACAACAACAATAATAACTACAACAACAATGAAAAACAACAAGGGCAACAAAAGGGGAAAATATACATATATATATATATATATATATATATGCAATGTTTTTTTTAAAAAGAAGTTGAGCCCTCCCTAAAGTTCCTCCCCAAACCTCAGCATCACAAGCCTGCACACTACACAGCCCAGTGAGGGAAGAAGGCATATGGGGATAGAGTGGAGTTGTAGGTAATGTCGTCTCAGAGACACAATTAGAAACAGGACTGCGAAAAATAGAAGCACTGTCGTTATATGTGAATACAGTCCTTGTCTTTGCTGGTAGATGATCACCAAATGCTTTGTGTACATCAATACTTTGAAAAAAATGGCAATGCTTCCATGGTATAAAATGGAAATACTGGTAAGTCCATTGGATAAGAGGGGCACAATTCCCACCATCAGAACTCCGTATCCCATCCCCTCCCCTGATAGCTTTCCTATTCTTTATCCCTATGGGAGCATGGACCCGGGAACATTATGCGGAGCAGAAAGTGGAAGGTCTGGCTTCTGTCATTGCTTCCCCACTGAACATGGGTGTTGACAGGTGGATCCATACTCCCAGCCTGTCTCTCTCTTTCCCTAGTGGGGCAGGGCTCTGGGGAAGCAGAGCTCCAGGACACAGTGGTGGGGTCGTCTGCCCAGGGAAGTCTGGTTGGCAGTGGTGGCATCTAGAACCTGGTCGCTGAAAAAGTGTTAAGATATAAGGCAGAACAAATTGTTGACTAATTGTGAGCATAAAGGCTGGAATAGTACAGATAAAGATTTGGAGTCTCCATTTTGGAAAAAGCTAGTAGGTCTATTTTAGGTCTATTCCAAAGGGTCCATAACTTTACTAGTTTTTGCCTGAGCCTGACATCTGATATGCACGTTGACCCAAGTTACTGTCTGGGGAGATGGAATCATAGCTGGAAAAAGGGCCAGAGAGCTGGATCAGGGAAGAGAGTAGCTCCCAAATACGGGAAAGGTGTGTAAATATTGTTGACTGTCAATCCCATCGATTTGATCTGGGGCCCATATTCAGCACAGGAGCCTGTATGACCTCTGCATCCCTGTAGAGCTGAGCTCACACTCTGCGGTCACAAGTAACATTCCAGGAATGTTACTTGTGACCTGGAAAATTCCTGGAACATTCCAGGCTGCACCAATTTCAGGACCATCTTCCTCAGGTGGTAGGTAGAATATGTTATTCATCCCTTCGGAGGATGGAACAGTTTCTACCATTGTTGATCCACACTGAGGGCAGGGTCCTATAGGACCCCACAGTGGGGCCCATTATATTGTTCTTGATGGAGATGACCAGGCAGGAGGAACTTCTTTTGCTTCAGACTTAAAATGACAACACAACAGTTTGCTTCTTCCAGGCAGAATTCATTAAGCAGAAGCAGAGCCACTAAGCTGAGCGACTGCGTTTAATCATGAGCACAAGGACCCTGGAGCATGTCCTCTGCTTCCGCTTCTGTGTGTCTTCATTAGCTCGACTTCCTTATGAGATAAGAATATGGCAACCATCTCTGCTTCCGCTTCTGTGTGTCTTCATTAGCTCGACTTCCTTATGAGATAAGAGTATGGCAACCATCTCTGCTTCCGCTTCTGTGTGTCTTCATTAGCTCGACTTCCTTATGAGATAAGAATATGGCAACCATCTCTGCTTCCGCTTCTGTGCGTCTTCATTAGCTCGACTTCCTTATGAGATAAAAATATGGCAACCATCTCTGCTTCTTTTTAAATCACTCTCAGACTTTTTATTTATTTATTATTGGGTAGAGAGAGAGAAGGTTTGAGAGGGGAGGTGGTGGTAGAGAGGGAGAGAGACAGAGAGACACCTGCAGCCCTGATTCACCACTCGTGAAGCTTTCCTCCAGCAGGTGGGGACCAAGGGCTTGAACCCAGGGCCTTACTCACTGTAATGTGTGCTTAACCAGACACACCACCGCCTGGCCCCTGGTTTCTAACTTCTATTTGTGTTTCTTAAGCCAGACTCATTCTACATACCTACTTCCAGTCCCTGCCTGCCCTTTCTGTAGAGGTGAGTACTTCATTGGATCCTACGTCAACTAAGTCAGAGACTTGGAAGTTACTCCAACTCCTCTCCTTCTTCCTGAGGGTCCTCACACCATTCCCAAATGGTTTTCAGGTGGGGCCCTTCTTCTCCAACCCTCCAGTTTCTCTCTTGATTTTATTCCTTGTGATATTTGACATGAAAGAGCCAGTAATTGGTCCCTACTTGTTCTTACTGTCCTCTCCCGGTAAGCTCACAGCCTCTGGGAGAGTTCAGACTTAGCAGACTGGATGTGCTTAGTAGTTTTTTTTTTTCAATATTTATTTATTTATTCCCTTTTGTTGCCCTTGATGTTTTTTATTGTTGTAGTTATTATTGATGTTGTCATTGTTGGATAGGACAGAGAGAAATGGAGAGAGGAGGGGAAGACAGAGAGGGGGAGAGAAAGACAGACACCTGCAGACCTGCTTCACCGCCTGGGAAGCGACTCCCCTGCAGGTGGGGAGCCGGGGGCTCGAACCGGGATCCTCACGCAGGTCCTTGCGCTTGGCACCAGCTTAGCGGTTTTTAATGTGTCGTTGTTTTGAATGCGCACCCATTCCGTCTGTGAATCTGAGGAATGAACTCCGAGCTGCACACCTGTAGGGTGTTGTTGAGTGGTCTCTTGGGCTTAACTGTTTTTTGTTTTCATTCTAGGATTTTTACTTATAGGAAGTGATTATTCAAACATCCAAATGCACAGTATTTCTTTTCTTTTATCATTTTCATTGGAGGGCTGATGTTTTACAGTGTAACTGTTGACACGGGTGCGATGTCTCATCCCCTGTGAGCTTCTCTGCAGAACTCTCACCCACAGCCCGGGAGCTTTCTCATCCTGCTGCATGGACCCCAAGGCTCTCTCAGCCCCTCTCTCCCCTCCTTCCCCAGAGTCCTTGATACCATGTTGGGCTCAGTGTTTTTATTCTTCACCAGGAGAGAGAGAGAGAGAGGTGGGGGGATGGCAGGTAGGAAAGAGCTGTCACAGGGGGCCAGGCAGTAGCGCACCAGGTTAAGTGCACATGGCATGCAAAGAGATGTCACAGTGCCACTCTAAGACCCATGGAACCCCTGTCCACCAGTGCTGTCCATGATGCTTAGATGTGGTGCTGGGGCTTGAACCCACAGCCTCTCCCATGAGAAGGCACCTACCTGTTCTACCAAGTCAACTACCTGCCAGGCCCTTGCTGCTTGTGCTTTAAAATGGGGCTCAACCAAAAAATCCTTGGGTTGTCTGCCAGTGTGCAAATCCCTGAGTTCAAGCCCTTGGTCCTCACCTTCATGGGGAAGCTTCATGAGTGGTGAAGCAGGCCTGCACATGTCCCTCTCCCTCTCTATCTTCCCCTTAAAACGAAGACAACTTCCTGCTGACATGTAGTATAATAATAATAATAATAATAACACCCCGTGCCTCAGCCAAGCACTAGCCAGGAGTGACCCTGCTTGGGTGCTCAGGGCGGTGTGGCTGCAGACAATATCCTTGTCTCCAACCCGCAGTGACTTGACCCCTTTGGGGAGGAACAGATCTGGGATGAGGAGAAGGTGAAGCCCCGTCCCACGCTAGAGCACAACCAACCCAGACTCAAGAATGAGTCCCTCTTGGTCCACACGCCGCCGCTTCATTAAGAGTCTGCTTAGCAAGGTACTAGGCGGGTAGTGGAGAAGTGCCCTTCCCAGCCTTTTATCACAGTTTGCTCAGCACTTCAAATGAATTAAAACCAGATGTTGACATCGCTGCCAACTCTTGACCCGTCGTCCGTGAATGGAAATGAACTTGGTTTCCTCATCATGAGATTTCACGTTCAGGCTTCAGTAACTTCAAGAGTCTTGGAATGCGGGTCCTGGTGGGGTTTTAAAATGACAAGTAACTGAAGTGATTCTGATCAGTGTGGAAACATTTCATCTGAAAGATAATAAGGAAAGTCCTTGGCTCTAAAGCAGCTGACTTGGAAAGTGTTTTCACAGTCCTGATTCAAGCCTGGACCTAACTGTACTGTAGGAAGTTTTGGTGGGCGCTGTGCTCTCTCTCTCTCTCTCTCTCTCTCTCTCTCTCTCTCTTCCCCCTCTCTTTTTCCCTCTCTCAGTCTTTCTCTTCCCCTCCACTCTCCCCCCTCTCTTTCTCCCCCCACTGTGTATATATGTATGTGTGTCAGTTTCCATTAGAAAAAAAAGCAAGGAAAATTTGTGGGAAAGTTTAGATTCTGAAGCCCTCATATAATAACTGAGGAAAAACTATCGTCATCCAGCGTCTACTTAGCACTGTTGGTACTTTTAGCCCCACATGTAGTGGAGGCCACAAAAACACTTTTTTTAAAAAAAGTATTGCCATTCTCATAGCTACCTAGTACATAATACAGCCTTGGCTTTCAGGGGTCGGACGGTGGAGCAGTGGGTTAAGCGCACGTGGCGCAAAGCGCAGGGACCGGCGTAAGGATCCCGGCTCAAGCTTCTGGCTCCCCACCTGCAGGGGAGTCGCTTCCCAGGCGGTGAAGCAGGTCTGTCTTTCTCTCCCCTTCTCTGTCTTCCCCTCCTCTCTCCACTTCTGTCTGTCCTATCCAACAACAACATCAATAACAACAACAATAATAGTAACTACAACAGTAAAACAACAAAGACAACAAAATGGAATAAATAAATATTTTAAAAAGAATGTACAAGATTAGGGCTGGGTGATGACACCTATCATCATGTTCAAGGACCCAGGTTCAAGCCCCTGGCTCCCCACCTGCGGGGAGGACCCTTCACCAGCAGTCTTCTGGGGTTTCTTTCTCCTTCCCTGTCTCCCCCACCCTTCTCAATCTTTTTCTGTCCCATCAAATAAAATAGAAAAAAAGATTTTTTAAAAGGGAGAAAATGACTGCTTGGAGCAGTGGATCTGTAGTGCCAAGTCCCAGTGATAACCTGGCGGTGATTAACTAACTAACTGATCAGTTAATTTAAAAATGACAGTGCTGAGCGCCTCAGCGCCCAGATAAGAGGGCCTGCTAATAGTCCCTCACACGTTTAGAGGAAGCTGAGCGTAACGAGCCGGGCCAAGCTTAACTGAAGAATAGGCAGACTGAATGTCACTTAGTAGTCAGCCTCTAACCCAGGCTTGGGGAACCCTTTCTCCTGCCAAAGGCCACTTGGGTATTTATAACATCATTAGAAGACCATATAAACGTGTAACATAGGGGCCGAGTGGTGGCACACCTGACTGGGTGCACATGTTACAGTGCACAAGGACCTGGGTTCAAGACCCCGGCCCCCACCTGCAGGGGGGGAAACTTTTTTGTAAACAATTCTTTTTATTTATTTATTTATTTTCCCTTTTGTTGCCCTTGTTGTTTTATTGTTGTCGTAGTTACTATTGTTGTTGTTATTGATGCCGTCCTTGTTGGATAGGACAGAGAGAAATGGAGAGAGGAGGGGAAGACAGAGAGGGGGAGAGAAAGACAGACACCTGCAGACCTGCTTCACCGCCTGGGAAGCGACGCCCCTGCAGGTGGGGAGCCAGGGGGATAGAACTGGGATCCTTATGCTGGTTCTTATGCTTTGCGCCACCTGTACTTAACCCGCTGTGCTACTGCCCAACTCCCAAGGGGAATCTTTTTGAGTGGTGAAGCAGGGCGCAGGTGTCTCTCTGTCTCTCTCCCTCTCTATCTCCCCCTTCCCTCTCGATTTCTGGCTGTGTCTATCCAATAAAAAAATAAAGATAATAAAAAATATAGAATAACCAGTACATACAAAATCATTAACTTGAAAATTAATATGTAATTCTATGAAAAAACCCACTCCTAGATGTATGGTATTTTGTCTCTATTCAATGATAAAAATAAATAAATAAAATGTTCAAAAATATTTAAGAACATTTCTCAGTTTTCTGCAAAGCACGCTCACATCCAGCCTAGGTCCTCCTCCACCATCAGCACCAGGACCTGAAAGCTGCCCTCCCACACTGCGCGCCCCCCCCACCCCAGAGTCCTGACTTTACTGCACTACACAAAACCCTGTCCGAGGTCTGCTGTGTGCTTCCTCTTCTGTTATTTCCCACCTTCTGTCCATGAGTGAGATCATCCCACATTCATCCTTCTGTTTCTGTCTGATCTCACTTCACATGATTCTTTCAAGCTCCATCAAAGATGAGGTGAAGAAGGTGAATCCATTGTGTATCTAGACCACAGCTTGCTCAGCCACTCATCTGGTGTTGGACACCTGGGTTGCTTCCGGGTTTTGGCTATTACACATTGTGCTGCTATGAACACAGGTGCGCACAGTTATTTTTGGATGGGTGTGTTTGTTTCCTTAGGATCTATCCCAGGAGAGGAACTGCAGGGTCACAGGGCAGGTCCACGTCTAGCCTTTTTTTAAAATTATTTCTTTATTGGGGAATTAATGTTTTACATTCAACAGTAAATACAATAGTTTGTACATGCATAACATTCCCCAGTTTCCCATTTAACAATACAACCCCCACTAGGTCCTCTGTCATCCTTCATGGACCTGTATCCCCCACCCCCACTCCCACCCCAGAGTCTTTCACTTTGGTGCGATACACCAATTCCAGTTCAGGTTCTACTTGTGTTTTCTCTTCTGATCTTGTTTTTCAACTTCTGCCTGAGAGTGAGATCATCCCATATTCATCCTTCTGTTTCTGACTTATTTTACTTACCATGAATTTTTCTCTTTTTTTTTGGGGGGGTGGTACGCTTTTTTAATTTTTTAAAATTTATTTCTTTATTGGGGAATTAATGTTTTACATTCAACAGTAAATACAATAGTTTGTACATGCATAACATTCCCCAGTTTCCCATTTAACAATACAACCCCCACTATGTCATTTATCTTCCTTCATGGACCTGCATTCTCCCCACCCACCCACCCCAGAGTCTTTTACTTTGGTGCGATACTCCAATTCCATTTCAGGTTCTACTTGTGTTTTCTTTTCTGATCTTGTTTTTCAACTTCTGCCTGAGAGTGAGATCATCCCATCTTCATCCTTCTGTTTCTGACTTATTTTACTTCACATGAATTTTTCAAGGTCCATCCAAGATCAGCTGAAAACAGTGAAGTCGCCACGTTTTATAGCTGAGTAGTATTCCATTGTATATCTAGACCACAACTTGCTCAGCCACTCATCTGTTGTTGGACACCTGGGCTGCTTCCAAGGTTTTGGCTATTACAAATTGTGCTGCCAAGAACATATGTGTACACAGTTATTTTGGGATGGGTGTGTTGGGTTCCTTAGGATCTATCCCCAGGAGAGGAATTGCAGGATCATAGGGTAGGTCCACTTCTAGCCTTCTGAGAGTTCTCCAGACTGTTCTCCACAGGGGCTGGACTAATAGACATTAATAGACATTCCCACCAGCAGTGCAGGAGGGTTCCTTTTCCCCACAAGCTCTCCAGCATTTGTTGCTGCTGCCTTTTCTGATGTGTGACATTCTCACAGGAATGAAGTGGTGTCTCACTGTTGTCTTTATTTGCATTTCTCTGACGATTAATGACTTGCAGCATTTTTTTCATCTGTCTGTTGGTCTTTTGGATCTCTTATTTGGTGACTATTCAGCTCGGATCCTCTCCCCATTTATGGATGGGGTCATCTTTTTTTCTTTAGTTGCTTTGTTGCTGAGTCTGGTGAGCTCTTTATATATTTTGGCTATTAGTCTCTTGTCTTACATATGGCATGTAAAGATCTTCTCCCATTCTCTTTGGTGGTTTTGTTGGCTGTGCAGAACTGTTTCAGTTTGATGTAGCCCCATCGGTTTACTTTTGTTTCATTCTTCCTTGTAGCTCGAGTCATATCATTGAAGATGTCTATACAATTTAGATGAAAAAGAGTTCCTCTGTGTGTTTGCTGATTTTTTTTTAATTTTTTATTTAAGAAAGGATTAATGAACAAAAACATAAGGTAGGAGGGGTACAGCTCCACACAATTCCCACCACCCAATCTCCATATCCCATCCCCTCCCCTGATAGCTTTCCCATTCTCTATCCCTCTGGGAGCATGGACCCAGGGTCATTGAGGGTTGCAGAAGGTAGAAGGTCTGGCTTCTGTCATTGCTTCCCCGCTGAACATGGGCGTTGACTGGTCGGTCCATACTCCCAGTCTGCCTCTCTCTTTCCCTAGTAGGGTGGGTCTCTGGGGAAGCAGAGCTCCAGGACACATTGGTGGGGTCTTCAGTCCAGGGAAGCCTGGCCAGCATCCTGGTGGCATCTGGAACCTGGTGATTGAAAAGAGAGTTAACGTACAAAGCCAAACAATTTGTTGAGCAATCATGGATCCCAAGCTTGAAATAGTGGAGAGGAAGTGTTAGGGAGGTACTCACTGCAAACTCTAGTGTACTTCTGCTTTCAGGTATGTATTTTGCAGTAGTTTATGGATACGTGTGCACATAAGCTCTCTCTCACAGAAACTGGTGTATATCTAGGTTATGGGACTTTGTTAGAAAGTGAACTACCTGAGATGAAATTAGAGTGTACTATAAAAGGAAAGGTCTCACCCGAGTAATGAAGCGGAAGGGTTGTCATTCCACACGTGAAGTCTCTGGATACAGTCTGAGGTGAAACATGTTGAGGTGGCAATTGTTGCGTTGGTTAGGTTGTGATCGGCGGATGCAATATTATTTGATATGGATTGGGAGAGGCGTACGGGAAAGTGGGCCCTATCCAAGGGTTCCAGGACTGGGGGAAGTAGGGGCTCTATAGTGGAGATGTGAGGTTCCTGCTGTCTTAGGGTTCAAAAAGACAATCGATAGTTAATGTTATCATCACATTATTTGTTAATTGGGTTAACTTTGAAAAGTACCTTTGTTATGGTTTGCTGTACAGTAGTTTGCTGATTTTTTTGTCCAACATCCAAATCCTTGATCCATTTGAAATTTACTTTTGTGTATGGTGAAATGTAGTGGTTCAGTCTCATTCTTCTACACATTTCAACCCAGTTTTCCCATTTGTTGAAGAGACTCTCGTTTCCCTCATTTGGGCCCCCTTGTCCAAAATTAGATGCCCATAGGTGTGGAGTCAAATGAATATTTTAATGAATAAAACCGTCACCACATAGACTTTAAAGCAAACATTGATGAAATTATATTCAAAATGAGTTACACCTGGGGTCCTGAATAACCTTACCCAAAGAACCACAGCTTGTTCATGCGCCAGCTTCTGTCTTTGCTTTTTGCCGTGGTGCTAGGGCCTGGCACATGCATGCCAAGGCCTTTCTTATTTGAGACACAGAGAGGGAGGAAAGCGAGACGCAGGCACAGAGAAGCACCACAGCGCCGCCCTGCCATTTGTGGAGCTTTCCCTGGTGCTGTGGTGCTACCATGCGGTGCTGGGACTCAAACATCAAGCAATGCCCAGAAAGGTCTGCACTCTGCAAGGTGAGCTGTCTCCAAGCTCCTTTAATACTTTATTTTCTAAAATAATTAATTATGTACTTTAATATGAGAGAGAGAGAGAGACATCAGAACACTTCATTTCTTCATTTGGCTTATGGTGAACGTGGACATCTAAACTAGGGCATGAGATGCAAGTCTGGTGCCCTACTGACCCCTGTACATGTTCTCCGTGGCCCTTTTAGTTACTTATATCTAGAATCTGATGTTTCTGTCTGTTTTTATGAGACACACACACAAGGCCCAGAACACTGCTCAGTTCTGGCTTATTGTAGAGGCGGGGATTGAACCTAGGACCTCTGGGATGCAAGTGGTAGTGCTCGAACACATCGTAGTATCTCCCTTCAATATCTATTATTATACAGAGATATGATATACAATTTCCTCTACGGTTATCACTGGGGCTAAGTGCTGGCACTATGAGTCCACTGCTTCTGGAGGCCATTTTCCCCCATGTTACTGGATAGGACAGAGAGAAATGGAGAGAGGTGGGAAGACAGAGAGGGGGAGAGAAAGACAGACACCTGCAGACCTGCTTCACCACCTGTGAAGCGACTCCCCTGCAAGTGGGGGGCCAGGAGATAGAACCCTTGTCCTTACATGGGTCCTTACGCTTTGTACTATGTGCACTTAACCTGGTGCACCACTGCCTGCCTCCCTCCCTTCAATATTTTTTAAACTGTTTATTATTTATCTACTTGTTTATTTTTGAGAGAGACGCTGAGAGAGAAAGACACACAGAGAAACACCAGAGCCCTGCACAGCTCTGGCTTATGGTGGTGCGGGGGATTGAACCTGGGACTTGGAGCCTCAGGCATGAGAATCTCTTTGCATAATCGTTATGCTATCTACCCCCACCCCCGCCCTTTAAATTTGTTTTTATAAAAGCATCTGAAACTGCATTGACAGCAGTTGGGAGGAGTCTGCGGGGTCCTGTGTGTAGAGTCCTTGGGAGGGCATCTCCCCGTTGTCTCCTCAGCATCATTGTCATGGCCCTGCATTCCATGTGAAAAGAAACCTTCCCCCAAGACTGGACGTCATGCTGAATCACACTCGGCTCTGTATTATCCTCCTTTGAGGACAACAGAGAACCATATATATAGTTTATAAATGGTGCACTTGTTCTCTGAGACATCAGGTAGCTTCCAAAATCATGAGCTCTTTGAGGCGCCTAAGTATAGACTCTGTAAAGCAAACTGAACACCTATATTGCTGGTCCTCAGCACGTAAGAAATAAAATAGCGCAGCATAATGGAAGCACGTCCTCCCGCCTGTAAATGTGACCGAGAGCTGCAGGATTCTGGCACAGGAGGCGAGACTCCAGGTTCCAGCAAACTTCCTAGAATAAGGCTGTTCGCAGGGTGAGCTAACACCCCACCCCAGCCTCCATTGAAACGCCTGCTGGACTTTGCCAGAAGGACTAAGGGCTTGTCCTGCCAGCACCCGATGATGGCTCCCTGACCAAGTCTTCTTGGAGCATTTATTAGCAAAGCTCGTACAGTTATAAATGTGTCTCTTAGAAGCGTTTTCCCCCAAGGACGTAAGAGCCATCCCTTTGCGAGGCAGTTGTGATCATCAGAAAAGCCAGAGCCTCTGTCTTCCTCTCTCTGTGGAAGGGAACGATCCTGACTTCACTAACCGACCGACCG
This sequence comes from Erinaceus europaeus, assembly GCF_950295315.1. Lineage (NCBI taxonomy): Eukaryota > Metazoa > Chordata > Mammalia > Eulipotyphla > Erinaceidae > Erinaceus > Erinaceus europaeus. The sequence goes on from NC_080175.1 coordinate 100,089,743, forward strand.
TGAGGACAGGGAGACAGCACAGTGGTTTGACACACAGCTTCGGTGCCTGCTGCGCCAACGTGACAGCCTCGGCCCCGGCAGCACCACAGCTCAGAGCTGAGCAGCACTCCGGGAAAGTAACTTAATGCACTTTTAAGAGTCAGCTAGTACACACAACTAACCACACGGACACAAACCAACACTTGATAATTTATCACTTTTCGGATTCTCAAGTTTCCACTCTGACTTTCCTCACTCCCTCTCCCTCTCTGTTATTCCCTCTCCCTCTCTCTCTCCCTCTCCCTCACTCCCTCTCCCTCTCCCTCCCCCTCTCTGTCAATCCCTCTCCCTCTCCCTCTCCCTCACCCTCACTCCCTCTCCCTCTCCCTCACCCTCTCCCTCTCTGTCAATCCCTCTCCCTCTCCCTCACCCTCACTCCCTCTCCCTCACTCCCTCTCCCTCACCTTCTCCCTCACTCCCTCTCCCTCACTCCCTCTCCCTCTCCCTCACCCTCCCCCTCTCTGTCAATCCCTCTCCTTCTCCCTCTCCCTCACTCCCTCTCCCTCACTCCCTCTCCTCCCTCACTCAGCCTCCTTCCCCCTCTCCCTCCCCCTCTCCCTCTGCACCAACTTATTCCCCAGAACTTGGAGTCTGTATTCTGACAATCCCACTGCTTCCTGTGGCCATCTTTTAAAATCTGAGATAGAGAAATAGAGGGAGTGGTGGTGGTGGAAAGAGGCTTTCCCTAAAGAGAGACATTTGTAGTCCTGCTCGACCACCAGTGAAGATTTGCCCCTCGCACTTGGGAACTGGGGGCTTGAACCTGTGCTCTTTGGGGTACAGCTTGTCCCCCACCTCATTCTCTTTATAAACTGCCTGTTCAACTCTGTTTGAAATCAGATTTGAGCACTGCTCTCTCCGGTTACTAATTTTTGACTCAAATCTCTCTCTCTTACTACTTTAGTTAACGTTTGTCTGTGTTCATGTTTGAGAACTACCACTCCAATTTTCTATATACCATTCTCATTTCCTTTTTAAAGCACATATGCATTCATAAATCTCTTGTCCCATCCATTTTAAAGCCAGATAACACCAGACCCTACCTATCCTTCAGAAGTGTTCATTTAACACCACATTCTCCAGATGTGTCTGTGCGGCACAGGCTAGTCCACTCCATCAGTGTTGGCTTTGGACTTTGGAAGAGCATTTTCTTAAAGACCCAGGGAGGGCCTAGGGGAGAGAAGGGGCTGGTGCTCTGGCGGTCCTGTGGATTGAGGCTGTTCATCTACATGGAGGGATGTGGTGTGGGCTGGGAAAGGGATGGATGCGATGGCTCTCCCTGCTTGCAACTCCAGAAGCTCTCTCACTTTGCATCGGCCCTCCCAGGTTATTAGAAAGATGCATTCACTAAGGTGTGTGGCTAAGACGAGGGAGATAGTACCACAGTTATGGAAAAAATTCCTGCCTAAGGGTCCTAAGTGCCAGGTTCAATCCCCAACTCCACCAGAAGCCAGAACTGAGCAGGGCTCTGGGGAAAGTAAATCAATATCAGAAATCAAAATCAAAAGGTATGTGGCTAGAACACACTTGCTTTCCTATTGTGGAAAGTTATATAACTAGGGGGTCCAGTGGTAGCGCAGCGGGTTAAGCGCAGGTGGCGCAAAGCACAAGGACCGGCATAAGGATCCCGGTTCGAGCCCCCGGCTCCCCACCTGCAGGGGAGTCGCTTCACAGGCGGTGAAGCAGGTCTGCAGGTGTCTGTCTTTCTCTCCCTCTCTCTGTGTTCCCCTCCTCTCTCCATTTCTCTCTGTCCTATCCAATAACAACATCAACAACAATAAGAACTACAACAACAGCAACAAAAAACAATAAGGGCAACAAAAAGGGAAAATAAATTTTAAAAAAAGAAAAGAAAGTTACATAACTAGAGCCATGCTAAATACATCTGGAGAAAAAGATGCAGAACAGCTACTTTGTGGCAACCTGGGAGACGGCTCAGTGGCTAAAGTGCTGGGTTTGCAGGCACGAGGCCCTGGGTTCCAGCAGGTGCTCTTTTTTTATTTTTTATTATTATTATTATTAATCTTTATCTCTTGGATAGAGACAGTCAGAAATTGAGAGGGAAAGGGGTGATAGAGAGGGAGAGAGACAGAGGGTCACCTGCAGCCCTGCTTCACCACTTGTGAAGCTTTCCCCCTGCAGGTGGGGACCAGGGGCTCCCACCTGGGTCCTTGTGCGTTGTAACGTGAACGCTCAACCAGGTGCGCCCCCACCCGGCCCCTCCAACAGATGTTCTAACACCTCTGTGTCTGCATGTGTGTTCAACCACTTTACTGTCCTCTTCAAACCAAATCTGACCCATGCATGAGGCCGAAACTATCAAGTCTGATAGTTTGAAGGACTAATGAAAACTTACACTGGCTTTTTCTTTATGAACTGTCTCCACCTGGCTATTTATCTGCTTTTTAAGTCTTTATTTATTTTGGATAGAGACAGAAAGAAATTGAGGGAGGGGAGAGACACCTGCAGCTCTGCTTCACCACTTGCAAAGCTTTTCCCCTGCAGGTGGGGACCGGGAGCTTGAACCTGGGTCCTTGGTGCACTGTAACGTGCGCTCAACCAGGTGCGCCACCACCTGGCCCTCACCCACCTGTCCATTTATCCTTGTGGATGTCATGTGACTGTTACCATATCTTTTCCACCCTCAGTAAGAATCCACCTTCCCCATTACTAACCCTCCTTAGGGACGTTTCAGGTTCCTTCCTACATCTGTACCCCAAATTACAACCCTGCTATTCCTAAATAAACTCATTTCGGCTTGCTTTTAACCTTGTATTTCTATTTTATGGCTATTTATCTATTTTGGATAGAGACCAGAGAAGTTGAGAGGGAAGGGAGAGCTGGAGAGGCAGAAAGGGAGAGCGGAGAGAGAAACAGGTCTGGCGCTGCTGCATAGCCCGAGGTCCCTGCAGGTGGCGGGGCTCCAGCTTGTGCCCTGCAGCGGCCCACATGCGACTTGCAGGTGTTGGAACCTGCGACGCTGGGCTGCTGCTTACTCAGCACCGCAGGAGACCAGGAACTCGTGGAGCGAACGCAATGTGTCTTTATTGATCAGAGACAAGGCTTTTATGTATTAGAACCGGAAGTGGTGGCAAGTCAGAAAAAGAAATGGCAAGCGCAGGGACCGGCGCGAGGATCCCGGTTCGAGCCCCCGGCTCCCCACCTGCAGGGGAGTCGCTTCACGGGCGGTGAAGCAGGTCTGCAGGTGTCTGTCTTTCTCTCCCCCTCTCTGTCTTCCCCTCCTCTCTCCATTTCTCTCTGTCCTATCCAGCAACAAAAGCAACGTCAACAATGGCAATAATAACCGCAACGAGGCTGCAACAACTAGGGCAACAAAAAGGGGGGGAAATGGCCTCCAGGAGCGGTGGATTCATGGTGCAGGCAGCGAGCCCAGCCATAACCCTGGAGGGAAAAAAAAGAAAAGAAAAAAAGAAAAAAGAAAAGAAATGGCTAGGAAAGGGGGTGAAGAAAAGAAAAGAGCGGGGGGGGGGGGGGAGGTAGAAACTCCTTAGCAGTAACCGGTGGGATCTGGAGGTAGAAAGAAGAGAGATCAAAGGTGGGGATCTTTCAGGCAAAACAATGATGATGTCAACAGGCCACAGTGTCAGCCATGGAGGATGGAGCAGCGCAGGGGGCTGCATTTGGGGCCGTGCCTTGAACAGAGGCGACCCTGCTCTTTCCCTCTGGCCCCTCTGGCTGCTGGTGGCGAGGGGGATGGAACCTGGGACACCGGAGCCTCGGGCAGGAGATGTCTGCGCTGAGCCATGAGGGTACCTGTCCCCCGGCCATTCTATGACGTCTGTCTCTCGCTATGTAGTCTGAGTATTTCCAGAAGGAGATGATTTAAAAATGGCTGATGCTCTGGCTTGAGGGTGAGGGTGGATGTTCGGATCCCGGGTGGGGAGAGGGGAATGGATGGTGGGAATAGTGTTTCTCCGCACTCCAACCCATCTGTAGCCATATAAATCACTATGTAAGTAATATGAGAGAAAACCATAAAAATAAATGGCTGTTGCTGCCTCCCTGTGCATTCCCACCTCGCCGTCGTCCCAGTACTGAGGGCTGTGAATTCTGACAGTCCGACTCCCAGCAGGAATGAAGCTGCAGCAGAAGCACCAGCCACCATCCACACTCCGGGCTTGCCGGGTGGGGCACGCCCCGCCCTAGCCCCGCCCCTAGCCCCGCCCAGCCCACGGCTGACCCCGCCCCCAGTCCCGCCCCAGCCCGCGCCCGACCCCGCCCCAGCCCCGCCCCAGCCCCGCCCCCAGCCCACGGCTAGCCCCGCCCCCAGCCCAGCCTGACCCCGCCCCCCGCACACCCCAGCCCACGCTTGACCCCGCCCCTTTCCCCGCCCCAGCCCACGGCTAGCCCCGCCCCTGCCCGTCCCAGCCACGCCTGACCCCGCCCCAGCCACGCCCCAGCCCACGCCTGACCCCGCCCCTTTCCAGCCCCTTCCCCCGCCCCAGCCCAGGCTAGCCCCGCCCCTGTCCGTCCCAGCCCAGCCTGACCCCGCCCCCAGCCACGCCCCAGCCCAGGCTAGCCCCGCCCCCTGCCCGCCCCCGCCCAGCCTGGCCCCGCCCCTGTCCCGCCCCCGCGCCCGCTGCCTCCTGGGACATGTAGTCTTTGCAGGGACAGCGCGTCCTCCTGGGCTCTGCGGCACACCCTCCGGACGGCGTGACGTGGTGTCCCTCCGATTTCCGTCCTCGTCTTTCTTCTCAACTGCAGCAATTCAGTGCCGGGCTTGCCAGGCCCGCCCCGCCCCCCTTCTTTTACGACACCGCTCGCTTTTCGGCAGAGTGACGTGGACGTCAACAGCAATGGCGGAAGGAGAAGAAGTGCTGCTGCTGCCAACGTCGGGCGGCGACGGCTGGTGAGTGGCGGCCGGGGTCCTTCTCGGCACCTGCGGGCCCGGGGCGGCGGGAGGAGGCCGCGGGGCCGCTGCTGAGCTCGGTCGCCGCCCCGGGAGCGCCGGTTGTCCTGCCCGGAACCAGGTCCCCTCGCCGGCGACGCGGGGCCAGAGGAGCTCGGCGCGGCCCCGCGGGCGTCGCGGTCGCGGTCGGTGTTGTGGTTATTATTACTGTTGTTGTTGTTGCTGTCGTTGTTGGACAGGACGGAGAGAAGTGGAGAGAGGAGGGGCAGACAGAGAGGGGGAGAGACAGACAGACACCTGCAGACCTGCTTCACCGCCTGTGAAGCGACTCCCCTGCAGGCGGGGAGCCGGGGGCTCGAACCGGGATCCTTATGCCGGTCCTTGTGCTTTGCGCCACCTGCGCTCAACCCGCTGCGCCACCGCCCGACTCCCAAGCCTAATTTACATATATATTTACCCTTTTATTGCCCTTGTTGTTTTCTTATTGTTGTTGGATAGGACAGAGAGACATGGAGAGAGGAGGGGAAGACAGAGAGGGGGAGAGACAGACAGACACCTGCAGACCTGCTTCACCGCCCGGGAAGCGACTCCCCTGCAGGTGGGGAGCCGGGGCTCGAACCTGGATCCTGACGCCGGTCCCTGCGCTCTGTGCCGCCGCCCAGCCCCGTCCCTGTCCTTTTCTCTTCCGCAGCCGGCTTTCAGCGCTGTGATCGCGATGACCAAGGCCGCCCCACAGCGCCCCGCTCCCCGCCGTCTGTACAGCCGTCCGTCTGTACAGTTTGTGCTGCCCCGGCTCCTCTTCCTTCCCGGGCCACACTCACCCCTGCCGCTCCTCCTCTCCCGTCCTGATGGCGTCTCTCCTTAGGCAGCTCTCCCACCTCGGGCCACAGCTGTTGGCGCGCTCTCGGCCCCCAAAGTGGCCGGGTCTGTCTTGTTGCGTCCTGGTCCTGGGGCCCTGATGGAGTTGGGCTCAGAGCCCTCCGGTCACCTTCCTGACATGTCTCCCCCTCTGGGAGCAGGGACCCAGATTCTCTATGGGGAGCAGCAGGTGGGAGTTCTGGCTTCTGTCATTGCTTCTCCGCTGGACATGGGTGTCGGCAGGTGGACCCACACCCCCAGCCTGTGTCTGTCTGTCCCTCGTGGGGCAGGGCTCTGGGGAGGGGAGGCTCCAGGACACACGGGTGACGGCTCTGCCCAGGGAGGGCAGGGTGGCGTCATGGCGGCATCTGCAGCCTGGTCAGCCCGAGGGTCTTAGAGCGGGCTGCTTTGGAAGGAAGTTTCGCTGACGAGATTCTGATTCTGAGTCATCCTGGTGCCTTTAAAGAAAAGGCCATTTACAGTACGGCAGACGCCTGTGCCGCGGGCCCAGAGGTCGGAGGTGCATCTAGGAGAAGATCCCGCCCACATAGTTCACATAGTTGAGATTTTTTTTTTTTAAATTCTAGTCTTCTTTTTTCCTTCCTTTTTTGTTTATTTAACTTTAGTAGTGCCGTAATATTGGCTTACAGTATTATGAGATAACACGGTGCAGTGCCAGAGCTCTGTGTCCGCACTCCCTCCATTGCAAACTGCAGTGCTTCTCCCAAGGTCGAAGATGTGTGTTGCCTATTATTTCTACGGCTCTCTGTCTCTATTTGTATATATTTGCCCTGTTTTTTTCATGCTCCCGTCTTTCTTTCCAAGTCACACCTACACTTGTCACTCCTTCAAACTGTACTTCCTTTCCCCCTCTTCTCTCTCTGGGTCCTGGTGGAGTCGGAGTTCAGAGCCCTCTGGGCGTCTTCCCCTGACATTTCTCCCCCTCTGGGAGCAGGGACCCAGATTCTCTATGGGGAGCAGAAGGTGGGAGCTCTGGCTTCTGTCATTGCTTCTCCGCTGGACATGGGTGTTGGCAGGTGGATCCACACCCCCAGCCTGTGTCTGTCTGTCCCTAGTGGGGCAGGGCTCTGGGGAGGGGAGGCTGCAGGACACATGGTGAGGGCGTCTGCCCGGGGAGGTCAGGGTGGCATCAGGGTAGAATCTACAACTTGGTGGCTGAAAAGTGGTAAAATGTAAAGTCAGAAATGACTAATGAAGAGGAACCACGAAGCAGGAACAGAGCAGGTGAGAACAGGAGTCTGGGGTGGGAAGCAGTGAGGAGTCTGTGCACCCAGCTTCCTTCTCACTTCCTGCTCCAGGAGTCCCCGCACTCGCCTCTTTCACACAGACCGTCTGGCCCTTCCACACGCCGCCTCACCGTCCAGCCTTCACAGCTCCGGACACTGTGATCTGGAGCCCCGCCTGCAGCTCCCAGACCTTTGTGTTCATCAAACCTGCTTTATGCTCCATCTGTGGGGACGACCACTAATATATATATTTCTATATATTCTCTGATAGAATGTATTCACCCAGAGTTGTTGATCTTTGAGAAAGGTTCCTATTTTTTGTAATGGAATGACTAATCTTCACGATGCATGTGTAGGGACAACATCATAAGAAAAAGGGGGGGGGACTTTTAGAGGCCTGCTGACTCTTTACAGAGAGTTGATTTAAGTGTGTTAGACGGCTGTATACAGACTTTGCTTCACCATATTATATGTGTACTAGTCACCAGCTCTTTGCGTAGAAATAATTGGGGCGTTTGTAAATAAGGACTTTAAACCCTGAGGGGGAGAAGTGGAATTTTTTGAAAGGGCTAGAGAATCCCACCCGCCACCGGGAAATCAGAGTCTGGACTGTGCCGCCTAGTGCCCAGGTTCCAGCAGCGAAAGCTGAGTGGTGCTGTGGGCAGAAACCGGGGGGCGGGGGGGGGGCGGCGTTCTCAGCTGTACACCCTAGTGTGGGGTTTGGTTTTTCGTTTATTTGTTTTTAACTTGTAGGAGGAAAACTTATCACCTAGATGCAGTTTCTTTTCTCTGGCTTATATTGGAGTCAGGGAACTTGGACAGTTACACTCAGTAACAAAGTAAAATGTATTCAGTTCTCTGGGGATGTGAATAAAAAGGTTCTGAGAGGGAGTCGGGCGGTGGCGCAGCAGGATAAGCGCAGGTGGCGCCAAGCGCAGGGACCGGCGTAAGGGTCCCGGTATGAGCCCCCGGCTCCCCACCTGCAGGGGAGTCGCTTCACAGGCGGTGAAGCAGGTCTGCAGGTGTCTGTCTTTCTCTCCCCCTCTCTGTCTTCCCCTCCTCTCTCCATGTCTCTCTGTCCTAAGAAGGATGACATCAACAACAACAATAACTACAACAATAAAAAACAACAAGGGCAACAAAAGGGAAAATAAATAAAAATAAATATTTTTTAAAAAAGAGGTTCTGAGAGTCTCAAGGGAGCAGAAACCACTTACACTTGGAATTTTGAGGAGAGCTGCATGAAGATAGAGACGCTGGAATTAGGCCCTGAAGAGTTAGCTGGATCTAGGTCAAGACTGCTCGACAGAACTAGATCAGGACTGTCACGTAGAATCATGTAAATCGTATATGTTAGCTAAAAACCTAAAAGAAACAGATGGAGTTAGCTTTATTTTACTTGATCAGATAGACCTGAAACATTATTTTAACATGTAGTCAATGTTTAAAATCCATTTGGTTTTACTTTTTTGTACCTAGTCTTCAAAGTTCATCTGCACCGCTCTCTCAGTGTGGTCTAGCCACATTTCAAAAGTTACATTAATGACCCAGGAGACAGCACATGGTGATGAGCTGCTGGACCCTGGAGCAGGGGGTCTGAGTCTGGCCCCCACATGGCACGGGCCAGAGTGACGCTTGGCCCTCCCCACCCCCACCCTGTATCTCTTTCATTGATAGATAAATTAATAAATACTTAAGCTAAAATAAAAGTTACATAGCCACTGAATGGAACAGTAGCATAAACGAAGAAACAGTCTAGAAAACCAAACTCGTGGCTATTTTGGACAGAAATGACTAAAACTTCATGAAATCTACTGTTTGGAAGGGTGCTGGGGAGGTTAGGAACTCTCATCAGGTGACGGTGGTGACGGTGGGCCTCGCGGGACGGCGCTTCTGGGAACGCCGGTCTCGGCACAGAGCGGGCAGCGGCTGTCGGTAAGGAAGCGTTTGCTTTCTTCTTTGCGAGGACTTTCCGCTTTTGCTGTCTTTCTTTTCAGGGATGGATCCTGAAGTGTTTCTACTCTCCTGCACGTCTCCAGTCTCTCTTTTTCCTCTGTCCACTCCACCCACTGGTCCAGCAGAAGCAAACTGCGACAGAGTCGTAGATTCTCTGATCTTAGAGCGCTTGGTGAATGAGTTTTTATAGAATGAAGAAGCTTCACTCTTTGACACATTTTTATTTTTAATTGTTACACATGGGACTTTTTTTTTTGAAACTTGTTACAAATGTCACTAGACTCATTAAGAAAGCTTAAATGACTTTTAGGGTCATTCACTTTAGAAGTTTGTAACAATCAAACTAGGTTCCTGTCCTTAAGAAATCTGTGGTCCAGGGGGCCACGTGGGGGTGCGCCTGGTCAAGCCCCCGTGTTCCAGTGCACAGGGACCCGGGTTCAAGCCCCCACACTCCCCACCTGCAGGGGGAAAGCTTTTCGAGTGGTGAAGCAGGGCTGCAAGTGTCTCTCTGTCTCTCTCCCTCTGTAGCTCCCCCTTCCTCTTGATTTCTGGCTGTCTCTGTCCAATACATAAAGATGATACTAAAAAGAGATTATTTAAAAAAGAGAGCCGGTCTAGTCAGAGGAGGCACACTTAGCTGGCATGTATCACTGTCATGTTTCTGGGACAGTGGAAGCTTTACAGCCTCTTCAGTGGATAAGGGGGGCAAACGCTAGAAGAAGAAGTGGATAAGGGAGATTTGGTGCTCTCTGAGATTCTCACGACAGCATTGCTTTTATTGTAAGTCTTCCTGTTTTCATTTTTTGGTATTTTATTTTATTTATTTATTTATTTTACTAGATCACTGCTCAGCTCTGCCTTATGATGGTCTGGTCTGAGGGATTGAACCTGGGACCTTAGAGTCTCAGGCATGAGAATCCATTTGCATAACCATTGTGCTATCTACCCCGTCCTCCTGTTTTCATTTTTCCAGTAGTATCTTTTAGTTTTTTTCCAGTCAGTGAGACTCAGTAGTTGAACTTGTTAAAATTGTGTATGCATTTGCAAAAAAAAAAAAAAAAGAAAGAAGAAAAGTTTAGAATGGGACCTGGATATCTTAAAGTGCAGAATGTCGCTTTCATTTATTTGCTAGTTTTCAGTTACGTGCTTGAAAAAATTAATACTTTATTCATTTGAGTAGAGACAGAAAAATTGAGAGGGTTGTGAGGAGTTAGAAAGGAAGAGAGACTCCTGCAGCCCTGCTTCACCCCTCGTGAAGCCTCCCCCTGCAGACGGGGACCAGGGCTGAAGCCGGGTCCTAGCGCCCTGCAGCCTGGCGATCGCGCTGCAAGTGTAAATGTGCGTTGGGATTGTCTAGGGATCTTGGTAGCAGGCAGGTCTGAGCCAGCAGATTTAGTTAGTTAGTTAGTTAGTTAGTTAGTTAGTTAGTTAGTTTTTGGATGCAGGTTTCAGACTCACTGACTCTGCAGCCTCCTGGGCCTCAGTCTGGTCACGCTGATCTAGAATCTAGATGATGGTACCTGGGATCTCGGAGAGAAACACACATCTTGCTGCTGTGTGGCCTCCTACATGGTGCTGGGGCCTCTCTGAAGGGCCCGACGCCCCAGCACTTGGACTGTCTTAGGGGGTGGCAGGGGTGTGTGTGTGAGTGTGTGTGAGTGTGTGTGTGTGAGTGTGTGTGTGTGTGTGTGTGAGTGTGTGTGTGTGTGAGCCTGTGTGTGAGTGTGTGTGTGTGAGTGTGTGTGAGTGTGTGAGTGAGTGTGTGTGTGAGTGTGAGTGTGTGTGAGTGTGTGTGTGTGAGTCTGTGTGTGTGTGTGTGTGTGTGTGTGTGAGTGTGTGTGTGTATGAGTGTGTGTGTGTGAGTGTGTGTGTGTGTGAGTGTGTGTGTGTGTGAGTGTGTGTGTATGTGAGTGTGTGTGTGTATGAGTGTGTGTGAGTGTGTGTGTATGTGAGTGTGTGTGTGTGAGTCTGTGTGTGTGTGTGTGAGTGTGTATGTGAGTGTGTGTGTTTTCTTTCCTTTTTGCCCAGAGCACTCAGCAGTGGTGAGGATGCGGGGCCCTGGGTGCCTCAGGGGTTGCCATCCGTCTGTCCGTCCGCGGTGTGGACAGCTGTCGCTGCTTCCCCTCAGCCCGTCATGGTCACGGTCCTGGGAGACAGTGCCGCCAGCACTACTGCCACTCTTCCGCTCTCTGAGATTGCAGCCAGGGCAACCCCACAGGCATGGAGAAGGTCTTGTGAAAGTCTGGCATGAATTTTAGAACCTAATAAAAGCTGTAACTTTAATTTAAAAATTCGTCACCTGGGTTATGCTGGGGTGTGGTGCCTACCCGGTTCCGCCGCACGAACCCCCACTTCCTCTAGATAGCGCGCGCACGAGAGAGAGAGAGAGAGAGAGAGCAAGGAAGGGGATGGGCGACGATGTAAAAGTGGCCGCCTGGCTGTAGGGAGGGTGACTGGCCCGTGACTGCATCCTGGGGGTTATTGCGCTTGCGGTGGGAACACTGACGATTCAGGACTCCGGTGATGGGAATGGTGTGGGTTTATAACCCTGATGACTTGTGATTTTGTAAGATAAAAGAGAGAGAGAGATTGCAGCATTGGTCTATCCCCGATCCAAGCTTTGTTTTTGACGTGGTTGTGCGCCACCACTGGGTGTCATGAACTTGAGCACATCGTGCGGTACTGGCTTCGTATTTGTGCCGGGCTTCTCAAGTCACTGTGGGACTTCTCCTAGACTTGTGGAAGTCTAGGTCCTATAAAGAAGCTGGAGTTACTAATTTGAGACATATGCGGAATCACTGTGACAAGAATGGATTCTTTTTGAAAGCTTTGCATCAGCATAGGAGAGTTTTACATGTCCCTTAAGGAGTGAGGATTGCAGTTTCACTATTTGATCACGTCACATCATCAATAAAGAAGTGATTCATATGGAAGAAAATGGAACTTGCTGACTAAGAATTATATTGGCCACTTGAGATTGGGAGATGCTATATATCACCTTAGAAAAAATGAAGAGAAATGAGCCTTAGGGTTTCAACTGGGGGTATTACATGGACATTGCTTGGTTGTGTAAGTTACAGTTATGGGGTAAAGGTTAGAAATTTAGAAGATAGGGAGTTGGGCGGTGGCGCAGCGGGTTAAGCACACATGGCTAGAAGCGCAGGGACCGGCATAAGGGTCCCGGTTTGAGCCTCCGGCTGCCCACCTGCAGGGGAGTCGCTTCACAGGCGGCGAAGCAGGTCTGCAGGTGTCTGTCTTTCTCTCCCCCTCTCTGTCTTCCCCATCTCTCTCCATGTGTCTGTCCTAGCCAACTATAACAATAAAACAAGGGCAACAAAAGGGAATAAATAAATATTTTCAAAAAAAGAAAATCAGAAGATTTATTTCATTTATACTGTTTATATTAATGTATTAGACATGATTCAGTTTTTATTTTTATTTATTGTTTTCTTATTCTGTTTTTTGGGTAAAGACATCGAGGTGGGAGGGGAGACAGCTAGCTGCAGCCCTACTTCACTGCTGTGAAGCTCCTCCTATAGGTGGGGTGGGGCTCTGGGTCCTTGTGCATTTAGTGGGGTGCATTGCACCACCTCCCGCCCCACATTCTATTTTTAGTTCTTGAGCAAGAGCTCCCGTCTGGGCTTTTACTTCTATAGGTAGGTTAGAGGTTCGAGTTAGTAATTGTTGTTTGCAAGCTTAGGAAACGTATTGCAGAGAGTGTAAGAGCCTCCTCTCTCCAGGCCGTTGTAGAGGACGGCCCACATGGTTGTGAAGCGCTCAGGTAAACTGCCGTCACACGGGCCGGCTTGCAGGTAGATGGCTCCTCTACAGAGCTGATCTACTGTGCTTGCCAAAGTAATTCTAATAATTATGGTGAAAGGTGCACTCTGGTTGCTGTCAGGTAAAAGCTAGCACCCTGGGAGACCGGCGAGAGCGCAGCAGGCTAAGTGCACGTGACGAAAAGCGCAGGGACCGGCGTGAGGATCCCGGTTTGAGCCCCCGGCTCCCCACCTGCAGGGGAGTCGCTTCCCAAGCGGTGAAGCAGGTCTGCAGGTGTCTGTCTTTCTCTCCCCCTCTCTGTCTTCCCCTCCCCTCTCCATTTCTCTCTGTCCTATCCAACAACAACGACATCAGTAACAACAACAATAACTACAACAATAAGAAAACAAGGGCAACAACAGGGAAAATAAATAAATAGATATTAAAAATACTAACACCCTCTCTGATGCTTTTGAAAGCAAAGTAGTGTTTAGCAAAGCACCACCCAGCAAGTAGCAACTAGATTCTGGTCACATTCAAGCAGCTGTGCGCTGCACTCCTTGAACGACGTCTGGAACACATTCAGAGCCTCAGCTGTGCGCTGCACTCCTTGAAAGACGTCTGGAACACATTCAGAGCCTCAGCTGTGCGCTGCACTCCTTGAAAGACGTCTGGAACAGATTCAGAGCCTCAGCTGTGCGCTGCACTCCTTGAACGACGTCTGGAACACATTCAGAGCCTCAGCTGTGCGCTGCACTCCTTGAACGACGTCTGGAACACATTCAGAGCCTCAGCTGTGCGCTGCACTCCTTGAACGACGTCTGGAACACATTCAGAGCCTCAGCTGTGCGCTGCACTCCTTGAACGACGTCTGGAACACATTCAGAGCCTCAGCTGTGCACTGCACTCCTTGAAAGACGTCTGGTCACATTCAGAGCCTCAGCTGTGCGCTGCACTCCTTGAACGACGTCTGGAACACATTCAGAGCCTCAGCTGTGCGCTGCACTCCTTGAACGATGTCTGGAACACATTCAGAGCCTCAGCTGTGCGCTGCACTCCTTGAAAGACGTCTGGAACACATTCAGAGCCTCAGCTGTGCGCTGCACTCCTTGAAAGACGTCTGGAACAGATTCAGAGCCTCAGCTGTGCGCTGCACTCCTTGAAAGACGTCTGGAACAGATTCAGAGCCTCAGCTGTGCGCTGCACTCCTTGAACGACGTCTGGAACACATTCAGAGCCTCAGCTGTGCGCTGCACTCCTTGAAAGACGTCTGGAACACATTCAGAGCCTCAGCTGTGCGCTGCACTCCTTGAACGACGTCTGGAACACATTCAGAGCCTCAGCTGTGCGCTGCACTCCTTGAACGACGTCTGGAACACATTCAGAGCCTCAGTTGTGCGCTGCACTCCTTGAACGACGTCTGGTCACATTCAGAGCCTCAGCTGTGCGCTGCACTCCTTGAAAGACGTCTGGTCACATTCAGAGCCTCAGCTGTGCGCTGCACTCCTTGAAAGACGACTGGAACACATTCAGGGCCTCAGCTGTGCGCCGCACTCCTTGAACGACGTCTGGAACACATTCAGAGCCTCAGCTGTGCGCCGCACTCCTTGAACGACGTCTGGAACACATTCAGAGCCTCAGCTGTGCGCTGCACTCCTTGAACGACGTCTGGAACACATTCAGAGCCTCAGCTGTGCGCTGCACTCCTTGAACGACGTCTGGAACACATTCAGAGCCTCAGCTGTGCGCTGCACTCCTTGAACGACGTCTGGAACAGATTCAGAGCCTCAGCTGTGCGCTGCACTCCTTGAAAGACGTCTGGAACACATTCAGAGCCTCAGCTGTGCGCTGCACTCCTTGAAAGACGTCTGGAACAGATTCAGAGCCTCAGCTGTGCGCTGCACTCCTTGAACGACGTCTGGAACAGATTCAGAGCCTCAGCTGTGCGCTGCACTCCTTGAAAGACGTCTGGAACACATTCAGAGCCTCAGCTGTGCGCTGCACTCCTTGAAAGACGTCTGGAACAGATTCAGAGCCTCAGCTGTGCGCTGCACTCCTTGAACGACGTCTGGAACACATTCAGAGCCTCAGCTGTGCGCTGCACTCCTTGAACGACGTCTGGAACACATTCAGAGCCTCAGCTGTGCGCTGCACTCCTTGAACGACGTCTGGAACACATTCAGAGCCTCAGCTGTGCGCTGCACTCCTTGAACGACGTCTGGAACACATTCAGAGCCTCAGCTGTGCGCTGCACTCCTTGAAAGACGTCTGGAACACATTCAGAGCCTCAGCTGTGCGCTGCACTCCTTGAACGACGTCTGGAACACATTCAGAGCCTCAGCTGTGCGCTGCACTCCTTGAACGACGTCTGGAACACATTCAGAGCCTCAGCTGTGCGCTGCACTCCTTGAAAGACGTCTGGAACAGATTCAGAGCCTCAGCTGTGCGCTGCACTCCTTGAACGACGTCTGGAACACATTCAGAGCCTCAGCTGTGCGCTGCACTCCTTGAAAGACGTCTGGTCACATTCAGAGCCTTAGCTGTGCGCTGCACTCCTTGAACGACGTCTGGAACACATTCAGAGCCTCAGCTGTGCGCTGCACTCCTTGAAAGACGTCTGGAACACAATCAGAGCCTCAGCTGTGCACTGCACTCCTTGAAAGACGTCTGGAACAGATTCAGAGCCTCAGCTGTGCGCTGCACTCCTTGAAAGACGTCTGGTCACATTCAGAGCCTCAGCTGTGCGCTGCACTCCTTGAAAGACGTCTGGTCACATTCAGAGCCTCAGCTGTGCGCTGCACTCCTTGAAAGACGTCTGGAACACATTCAGGGCCTCAGCTGTGCGCCGCACTCCTTGAACGACGTCTGGAACACATTCAGAGCCTCAGCTGTGCGCTGCACTCCTTGAACGACGTCTGGAACACATTCAGAGCCTCAGCTGTGCACTGCACTCCTTGAACGACGTCTGGAACACATTCAGAGCCTCAGCTGTGCGCTGCACTCCTTGAAAGACGTCTGGAACACATTCAGAGCCTCAGCTGTGCGCTGCACTCCTTGAACGACGTCTGGAACACATTCAGAGCCTCAGCTGTGCGCTGCACTCCTTGAACGACGTCTGGAACACATTCAGAGCCTCAGCTGTGCGCTGCACTCCTTGAAAGACGTCTGGAACACATTCAGAGCCTCAACTGTGCGCTGCACTCCTTGAACGACGTCTGGAACACATTCAGAGCCTCAGCTGTGCGCTGCACTCCTTGAACGACGTCTGGAACACATTCAGAGCCTCAGCTGTGCGCTGCACTCCTTGAACGACGTCTGGAACACATTCAGAGCCTCAGCTGTGCGCTGCACTCCTTGAACGACGTCTGGAACACATTCAGAGCCTCAGCTGTGCGCTGCACTCCTTGAAAGACGTCTGGAACACATTCAGAGCCTCAGCTGTGCGCTGCACTCCTTGAAAGACGTCTGGAACAGATTCAGAGCCTCAGCTGTGCGCTGCACTCCTTGAAAGACGTCTGGAACACATTCAGAGCCTCAGCTGTGCGCTGCACTCCTTGAACGACGTCTGGAACAGATTCAGAGCCTCAGCTGTGCGCTGCACTCCTTGAAAGACGTCTGGAACACATTCAGAGCCTCAGCTGTGCGCTGCACTCCTTGAACGACGTCTGGAACAGATTCAGAGCCTCAGCTGTGCGCTGCACTCCTTGAAAGACGTCTGGAACAGATTCAGAGCCTCAGCTGTGCGCTGCACTCCTTGAACGACGTCTGGAACACATTCAGAGCCTCAGCTGTGCGCTGCACTCCTTGAACGACGTCTGGAACACATTCAGAGCCTCAGCTGTGCGCTGCACTCCTTGAACGACGTCTGGAACACATTCAGAGCCTCAGCTGTGCGCTGCACTCCTTGAAAGACGTCTGGTCACATTCAGAGCCTCAGCTGTGCGCTGCACTCCTTGAAAGACGTCTGGTCACATTCAGAGCCTCAGCTGTGCGCTGCACTCCTTGAAAGACGTCTGGAACAGATTCAGAGCCTCAGCTGTGCGCTGCACTCCTTGAAAGACGTCTGGAACACATTCAGAGCCTCAGCTGTGCGCTGCACTCCTTGAACGACGTCTGGAACAGATTCAGAGCCTCAGCTGTGCGCTGCACTCCTTGAAAGACGTCTGGAACACATTCAGAGCCTCAGCTGTGCGCTGCACTCCTTGAACGACGTCTGGAACAGATTCAGAGCCTCAGCTGTGCGCTGCACTCCTTGAAAGACGTCTGGAACAGATTCAGAGCCTCAGCTGTGCGCTGCACTCCTTGAACGACGTCTGGAACACATTCAGAGCCTCAGCTGTGCGCTGCACTCCTTGAACGACGTCTGGAACACATTCAGAGCCTCAGCTGTGCGCTGCACTCCTTGAACGACGTCTGGAACACATTCAGAGCCTCAGCTGTGCGCTGCACTCCTTGAAAGACGTCTGGAACACATTCAGAGCCTCAGCTGTGCGCTGCACTCCTTGAACGACGTCTGGAACACATTCAGAGCCTCAGCTGTGCGCTGCACTCCTTGAACGACGTCTGGAACACATTCAGAGCCTCAGCTGTGCGCTGCACTCCTTGAAAGACGTCTGGTCACATTCAGAGCCTCAGCTGTGCGCTGCACTCCTTGAAAGACGTCTGGTCACATTCAGAGCCTCAGCTGTGCGCTGCACTCCTTGAAAGACGTCTGGAACACATTCAGAGCCTCAGCTGTGCGCTGCACTCCTTGAAAGACGTCTGGTCACATTCAGAGCCTCAGCTGTGCGCTGCACTCCTTGAAAGACGTCTGGTCACATTCAGAGCCTCAGCTGTGCGCTGCACTCCTTGAAAGACGTCTGGAACACATTCAGGGCCTCAGCTGTGCGCCGCACTCCTTGAACGACGTCTGGAACACATTCAGAGCCTCAGCTGTGCGCTGCACTCCTTGAACGACGTCTGGAACACATTCAGAGCCTCAGCTGTGCGCTGCACTCCTTGAACGACGTCTGGAACACATTCAGAGCCTCAGCTGTGCGCTGCACTCCTTGAACGACGTCTGGAACACATTCAGAGCCTCAGCTGTGCGCTGCACTCCTTGAAAGACGTCTGGAACACATTCAGAGCCTCAGCTGTGCGCTGCACTCCTTGAAAGACGTCTGGAACAGATTCAGAGCCTCAGCTGTGCGCTGCACTCCTTGAAAGACGTCTGGAACAGATTCAGAGCCTCAGCTGTGCGCTGCACTCCTTGAAAGACGTCTGGAACACATTCAGAGCCTCAGCTGTGCGCTGCACTCCTTGAAAGACGTCTGGAACACATTCAGAGCCTCAGCTGTGCGCTGCACTCCTTGAACGACGTCTGGAACACATTCAGAGCCTCAGCTGTGCGCTGCACTCCTTGAACGACGTCTGGAACACATTCAGAGCCTCAGCTGTGCGCTGCACTCCTTGAACGACGTCTGGAACACATTCAGAGCCTCAGCTGTGCGCTGCACTCCTTGAAAGACGTCTGGAACACATTCAGAGCCTCAGCTGTGCGCTGCACTCCTTGAACGACGTCTGGAACACATTCAGAGCCTCAGCTGTGCGCTGCACTCCTTGAACGACGTCTGGAACACATTCAGAGCCTCAGCTGTGCGCTGCACTCCTTGAAAGACGTCTGGAACAGATTCAGAGCCTCAGCTGTGCGCTGCACTCCTTGAACGACGTCTGGAACACATTCAGAGCCTCAGCTGTGCGCTGCACTCCTTGAAAGACGTCTGGTCACATTCAGAGCCTTAGCTGTGCGCTGCACTCCTTGAACGACGTCTGGAACACATTCAGAGCCTCAGCTGTGCGCTGCACTCCTTGAAAGACGTCTGGAACACAATCAGAGCCTCAGCTGTGCACTGCACTCCTTGAAAGACGTCTGGAACAGATTCAGAGCCTCAGCTGTGCGCTGCACTCCTTGAAAGACGTCTGGTCACATTCAGAGCCTCAGCTGTGCGCTGCACTCCTTGAAAGACGTCTGGTCACATTCAGAGCCTCAGCTGTGCGCTGCACTCCTTGAAAGACGTCTGGAACACATTCAGGGCCTCAGCTGTGCGCCGCACTCCTTGAACGACGTCTGGAACACATTCAGAGCCTCAGCTGTGCGCTGCACTCCTTGAACGACGTCTGGAACACATTCAGAGCCTCAGCTGTGCACTGCACTCCTTGAACGACGTCTGGAACACATTCAGAGCCTCAGCTGTGCGCTGCACTCCTTGAACGACGTCTGGAACACATTCAGAGCCTCAGCTGTGCGCTGCACTCCTTGAAAGACGTCTGGAACACATTCAGAGCCTCAGCTGTGCGCTGCACTCCTTGAACGACGTCTGGAACACATTCAGAGCCTCAGCTGTGCGCTGCACTCCTTGAACGACGTCTGGAACACATTCAGAGCCTCAGCTGTGCGCTGCACTCCTTGAAAGACGTCTGGAACACATTCAGAGCCTCAACTGTGCGCTGCACTCCTTGAACGACGTCTGGAACACATTCAGAGCCTCAGCTGTGCGCTGCACTCCTTGAACGACGTCTGGAACACATTCAGAGCCTCAGCTGTGCGCTGCACTCCTTGAACGACGTCTGGAACACATTCAGAGCCTCAGCTGTGCGCTGCACTCCTTGAACGACGTCTGGAACACATTCAGAGCCTCAGCTGTGCGCTGCACTCCTTGAAAGACGTCTGGAACACATTCAGAGCCTCAGCTGTGCGCTGCACTCCTTGAAAGACGTCTGGAACAGATTCAGAGCCTCAGCTGTGCGCTGCACTCCTTGAAAGACGTCTGGAACAGATTCAGAGCCTCAGCTGTGCGCTGCACTCCTTGAACGACGTCTGGAACAGATTCAGAGCCTCAGCTGTGCGCTGCACTCCTTGAAAGACGTCTGGAACAGATTCAGAGCCTCAGCTGTGCGCTGCACTCCTTGAACGACGTCTGGAACAGATTCAGAGCCTCAGCTGTGCGCTGCACTCCTTGAACGACGTCTGGAACAGATTCAGAGCCTCAGCTGTGCGCTGCACTCCTTGAAAGACGTCTGGAACACATTCAGAGCCTCAGCTGTGCGCTGCACTCCTTGAACGACGTCTGGAACACATTCAGAGCCTCAGCTGTGCGCTGCACTCCTTGAAAGACGTCTGGAACAGATTCAGAGCCTCAGCTGTGCGCTGCACTCCTTGAAAGACGTCTGGAACAGATTCAGAGCCTCAGCTGTGCGCTGCACTCCTTGAAAGACGTCTGGAACACATTCAGAGCCTCAGCTGTGCGCTGCACTCCTTGAACGACGTCTGGAACACATTCAGAGCCTCAGCTGTGCGCTGCACTCCTTGAACGACGTCTGGAACACATTCAGAGCCTCAGCTGTGCGCTGCACTCCTTGAACGACGTCTGGAACACATTCAGAGCCTCAGCTGTGCGCTGCACTCCTTGAACGACGTCTGGAACACATTCAGAGCCTCAGCTGTGCGCTGCACTCCTTGAACGACGTCTGGAACACATTCAGAGCCTCAGCTGTGCGCTGCACTCCTTGAACGACGTCTGGAACACATTCAGAGCCTCAGCTGTGCGCTGCACTCCTTGAACGACGTCTGGAACACATTCAGAGCCTCAGCTGTGCGCTGCACTCCTTGAACGACGTCTGGAACACATTCAGAGCCTCAGCTGTGCGCTGCACTCCTTGAACGACGTCTGGAACACATTCAGAGACTCAGCTGTGCGCTGCACTCCTTGAACGACGTCTGGAACACATTCAGGGCCTCAGCTGTGCGCTGCACTCCTTGAAAGACGTCTGGAACAGATTCAGGGCCTCAGCTGTGCGCTGCACTCCTTGAAAGACGTCTGGAACACATTCAGAGCCTCAGCTGTGCGCTGCACTCCTTGAACGACGTCTGGAACACATTCAGAGCCTCAGCTGTGCGCTGCACTCCTTGAAAGACGTCTGGAACAGATTCAGGGCCTCAGCTGTGCGCTGCACTCCTTGAAAGACGTCTGGAACACATTCAGAGCCTCAGCTGTGCGCTGCACTCCTTGAAAGACGTCTGGAACACATTCAGAGCCTCAGCTGTGCGCTGCACTCCTTGAAAGACGTCTGGAACACATTCAGAGCCTCAGCTGTGCGCTGCACTCCTTGAACGACGTCTGGAACACATTCAGAGCCTCAGCTGTGCGCTGCACTCCTTGAACGACGTCTGGAACACATTCAGAGCCTCAGCTGTGCGCTGCACTCCTTGAAAGACGTCTGGAACAGATTCAGAGCCTCAGCTGTGCGCTGCACTCCTTGAAAGACGTCTGGAACACATTCAGAGCCTCAGCTGTGCGCTGCACTCCTTGAACGACGTCTGGAACACATTCAGAGCCTCAGCTGTGCGCTGCACTCCTTGAACGACGTCTGGAACACATTCAGAGCCTCAGCTGTGCGCTGCACTCCTTGAACGACGTCTGGAACACATTCAGAGCCTCAGCTGTGCGCTGCACTCCTTGAAAGACGTCTGGAACACATTCAGAGCCTCAGCTGTGCGCTGCACTCCTTGAACGACGTCTGGAACACATTCAGAGCCTCAGCTGTGCGCTGCACTCCTTGAAAGACGTCTGGAACACATTCAGAGCCTCAGCTGTGCGCTGCACTCCTTGAACGACGTCTGGAACACATTCAGAGCCTCAGCTGTGCGCTGCACTCCTTGAACGACGTCTGGAACACATTCAGAGCCTCAGCTGTGCGCTGCACTCCTTGAACGACGTCTGGAACACATTCAGAGCCTCAGCTGTGCGCTGCACTCCTTGAACGACGTCTGGAACACATTCAGAGCCTCAGCTGTGCGCTGCACTCCTTGAACGACGTCTGGAACACATTCAGAGCCTCAGCTGTGCGCTGCACTCCTTGAAAGACGTCTGGAACACATTCAGAGCCTCAGCTGTGCGCTGCACTCCTTGAAAGACGTCTGGAACACATTCAGAGCCTCAGCTGTGCGCTGCACTCCTTGAAAGACGTCTGGAACACATTCAGAGCCTCAGCTGTGCGCTGCACTCCTTGAACGACGTCTGGAACAGATTCAGAGCCTCAGCTGTGCGCTGCACTCCTTGAACGACGTGTGGAACACATTCAGAGCCTCAGCTGTGCGCTGCACTCCTTGAACGACGTCTGGAACACATTCAGAGCCTCAGCTGTGCGCTGCACTCCTTGAACGACGTCTGGAACACATTCAGAGCCTCAGCTGTGCGCTGCACTCCTTGAACGACGTCTGGAACACATTCAGAGCCTCAGCTGTGCGCTGCACTCCTTGAAAGACGTCTGGAACACATTCAGAGCCTCCGCTGTGCGCTGCACTCCTTGAACGACGTCTGGAACACATTCAGAGCCTCAGCTGTGCGCTGCACTCCTTGAACGACGTCTGGAACACATTCAGAGCCTCAGCTGTGCGCTGCACTCCTTGAAAGACGTCTGGAACACATTCAGAGCCTCAGCTGTGCGCTGCGCTCCTTGAACGACGTCTGGAACACATTCAGAGCCTCAGCTGTGCGCTGCGCTCCTTGAAAGTGTCTGGAACAGATTTAGTGCCACAGCTGTGCACTGTTCCTTCTTGCTTTGGCGCTGAGCTTCCTCGCTTTAACCCTAGGATTGATAATGCGGAGGTACTGTAAGAAAGCATCTGAATACTGGCATATTTTGGAATTGCATGTCCTAGCAGACTAGAGTGAGGGATACCTGTTGAAGGGGTGTTTGAAATGTTGTTGAGGTACTGAGAATTACAGGTGACATTCAGTCTTTCCTGTTAGACTCATCAGAGCAAATTGTTTGTTTCTTGTGAAAACCCAAGAGCAGCGGGTTAAGATCCAGTTAAACAGAAGCCGTATCCTGAAGCTTTAGTGCTGCTTGTTGCTATCTACTTAAACTTCAGCCTAAACTGAACAAATGACAACTGGACATTTTTCTGAGGTCTTTTTCTTCAAGATGCAAGGAATTTTTTCCTTGTCTTTAAGCTGACATGCTGTTTTATAGTTGAGTGGGAATGCTGTTGTGTGTAGTTTTTCTTTTTTAAAACAATTTACACGACATAATCACCAAGGTGGCACTTAGTGACTTCAGCGAGAATACATCAGGACTCATACTTGACACTGTCTGTGTGGCTATCTGTCCTCAGACTACAGATGCTTTCTTCTTCTGCAGGCCTTGCGCACTGGCTGTGAGCCGAGCTCTACGGTAGATGTGGTTATCTAGCCTCAGACTGCAGGTGCTTTGACTTCTTGGCATGAGTTTACCGTTTCTCCTTGCCATCATCTACATAATGTCATGAGGCTAAGCCCTGGAATTAGACGGTTACAACTGGTGTTCTGACACTCTTGTTACTCACTCCAAGTATGACATAGTCTCTCAGCCTGCTTTTAAATGTGGAAGTGGGTCAGTGCTACACTCTGTCTTTCGGGGTTGCTGTGAGAATCTTAGAAATGCATGTGACATGCTGGTTTGGAACAGTGACTGCCTCAAAATTAGTGCGAGTGAAGTATTACTCATTACTGCCACGCTGAACATAGCTATTACTATGTTACTTCTCAGTACCACCTGCCTGTCTTGTCTTCTCTGTTTAGACAATTTAATTGTAGAACACAAATAACTAAACCTTTTAGGACTAAGTGAGAGATATGAGTAGATTGATTGGTGGCCTGGAAGATGGCACAGGCAGGCAGGGCATCACACTTTTAAGCATGAGGTCCCGAGTGGGATCCCCAACCTCACATGTGCCACAGTGATGCTCCAGTTCTTCTCCCTCCTCCTCTTCTCTTTCCTCCTCCTCCTTCCCCCTTCTCTCGAATAAATATTTTTTAAAACTAGATCAACTGTTAGGGAATCTAAGATTTCCCACATACACAGTGTACTGTGTGCGCCTTGACATTATAAGCTGCTGAGAACCTTTCTTTCCTTACCCATTACACAGGCCATGCTTATAAATGATCTTAAATAAGGAGTAAAATCTATCTTGATAAATAATATTTGTTTTGTTTGTTTGTTTGTTTGTTTTTAGGGAGAACGATCTTGAAGAAGCTCTGGAAGCAGGAGGTTGTGACCTTGAAACTTTAAGAAATATAATTCAAGGGAGACCATTGCCTGCTGACCTAAGGGCCAAAGTTTGGAAGGTAACTAGAAACTAAAACAACTAAAATGTAGCCACTTTAGAATAAGCCTTAAGATTTTGCTTTCAGGGGTCGGGTGGTAGCGTGGCAGATTAAGCACAGATGGCGCAAAGCGCAAGGACCGGAATAAGGATCCCAGTTCAAGCCCCCGGCTCCCCACCTGTAGGAGAATCACTTCACAGATGGTGAAGCAGGTCTGCAGGTGTCTGTCTTTCTCTCCTCCTCTCTGTCTTCCCCTCCTCTCTCCTTTTCTCTCTGTCCTGTCCAACAACAATGACATCAGTGACAATAATAATAATAATAACCACAACAATAAAAAACAAGGGCAACAGAAGGGGGAAAAGCCCTCCAGGAGCGGTGGATCTGTAGCGCAGGCACCGAGCCCCAGCAATAACCCGGGAGGGAAAAAAAAAAGATTTTCCTTTCAAATATTTCAGCTAAAGAAGATTTCATTATTTTATAAACTTATCACACCTAGAAAATGTCTTAAGCATGAGGCTATCAGATGTGTTTCTCTAGTGTTTGGTGTGCTTAATATTAATAGGATGGCATTTTAGACTTGCCAGAACAAGACACTATTCACAAAGATTGTCTGTCATTTCTGGGTGAGTTCACATTACCACAGAGGTTGTCATTTATGGGTAAATTCACACTGCTCACAGAGATTGTCATTCTGTCATTATGGATGACATCAATCACTGCAGGCCAAGGAAACAATTTTCACACTGGAAAGGAAACTCTCGCTATTTCTGCCTCTATCTAAAAAGAAAGGAGAACTGATTCCACTTGTGAAGACTTTACTCTCATGGCCAAGTGTCTAAAAGGCCCCTCCTCCAGCCGTGATCACGCTGTAGGTTAGGTTTCAACATAGGATTGGGGAGGGTAGCCATCGAGTGTGGCTCGATGTTATATGAAGTTATTTCAGTGTTTGATGTGATCCATCCTAGCCACTGGATTGACATAGAGTAGTAAAATTTTAAGAAGGCTTAAAATAAAATGGTGACTTCACCGTTTTCAGCCGATCTTGGATGGACCTTGAAAAAATCATGTTGAGTGAAATAAGTCAGAAACAGAAGGATAAATATGGGATGATCTCACTCTCAGGCCGAAGTTGAAAAACAAGATTAGAAAAGAAAACACAAGTCGAACCTGAAATGGAATTGGCGTATTGCACCAAAGTAAAAGACTCTGGGGTGGGTGGGTGGGTGGGTGGGGAGAATACAGGTCCATGAAAGATGATGAATGACATAGTGGGGGTTGTATTGTTAAATGGGAATCTGGGGAATGTTATGCATGTATAAACTATTGTATTTACTGTTGAATGTAAAGCATTAATTCCCCAATAAAGAAATAAATTATTTAAAAAAAAAGGCTTAAAATAATTTGATCACTTCATTGTGATATGGCCAAGTGCTTGGCACTTGGTGGACTGGATACGTTCCTTTGTAATCTTTGAAGTATATGTTATTATTCCTAAATACAGGTCTTTTTGTTATTATGGTATATAACACATGGAATATAACACGTGGAACTAGTTGCTTCTTACAATCTTTTTTTTTTTCAGATTGCACTCGGTGTTGCAGGAAAAGGTGATAGTTTGGCCTCATGGGATGGCATTTTAGACTTGCCAGAACAAGACACTATTCACAAAGATTGTCTGTCTTTTCTGGGTGAGTTCACATTACCACAGAGGTTGTCATTTATGGGTAAATTCACACTGCTCACAGAGATTGTCATTCTGTCATCTATGGATGACATCCATCACTGTTTGCAGGCCAGGAAACAATTTTCAGCTTAATTTACTTTATTTTCTATATTTGTTTGTTGGTGACTTTTTGTTTTTCTTTCCATCGTATTTCAATTAAATGATTGCTTAATAGCCTTTTGTATTCTAATCTCAATGAAAAAGTATTACTTCGGTCAGCAGAAGAAAGGGAATGTGGGGCTGGAGACTGAGCCCCGTCCTCTCCCCTGGACAGAAACAGAAGACAGATGACAGTTCAGTGTCTAGCGGACACACTGTCTTTCCTTTTCCAGGGTTATGGGCTATGCCTGTCCCTTCTTACCCTTCTCTTTTGGACATTCCCATTATGTGTGTTTTGTGATGTTACTGTGGGCCAGGGGGTGATGCAGGACAGGAGCACAAGGTCCTGAATTCAGCTCCTAGCGTCACAGGAGCCAGAGCGATACTTTGCCACTCTCTCTTTGCTTCTTTCTAATTAATCAAAAAGTAAAACCTAAAACAAGTGGTTCTAAGCCGGGTATTGTTAAGTCAGCAGATACAAAGCAGTCACTCAGTACTGAGTCAGAAGTGAACAGCGTGTCGGCGTGGCTCCACTTCACCCCGTTCTTGGTGTCAGTAGTGTCGCCTTTGTGAGCGGGTGTTCTCCCCCGGAGACAGGCCTCTGACAACCCTCCCTAACTCTGTGAGCGGATGTTCTCCCCCGGAGGCAGGCCTCTGACGGCTCCTTAACTCTGTCCTGACGCTTGCTTTCTAGAGCGACTCGCAGTGCCGGAAGAAAAGGCAGCAGAGCTGCTCCTGGACGTCGAGTCTGTGATCACCTTCTACTGTAAGTCGCGCAGCGTCCAGTACCGCGCCTCGCGTGGCTGGCTGCATCTCCTCAAGCCCTTGGTGCATCTCCAGCTGCCACGCAGCGACTTGTACAACTGCTTCTACGCAATCATGAACAGATACATCCCCAGGTGAGGGAGCTTTCAGCAGTCCTGTGTCTTCAGTGAGCGAACATCTAGGCTTTGCTTTAAACTAAAATGGGTTTGGCTTGGGTGGTAAAGTAAAAGATTCGATTTGCCAGGTACTTGAACCACAGTTATTACTTGCTTTATTATTCTGGTTATAAAACCTTTTTAAAAGCATTCTCTGGTGAAGGATTTGTGCTTTGTGGCCAGGCAGCCGCATGCCCAGTGGAGCACATGTGCACAAGGACCCAGGTTCAAGCCCCCACTCTCTGCTGGCAGGGGAGAGCTTCATGAGTAGTGAGGCAGTGCCAGAGATGTCTCTCTTTCTCCACCCTTGTCTATCTTCCCTTCCCCTCCCAATTTCTCTCTGTCATAGCAAGTAAAAGAAAGAAAACAAGAGAAAAGAAAAGAAAAGGACACGGTGAGTAGCGGGTTAGTGATGCAGGCATTGAGCCCCAGCAGCAACCCTGGTGGGAGAAATAAAAAAAGACTTCCTGCTTATAGGGTTTATACAGACAGTGTAACTCGCTGAACTTTTCAGGGTACTATATTTTAATACCTTTGCCTTTAGAATGAAAGTCACTTTATAGTGTCTAAATGAAAAATGAAAATTTCACTTGAGTGCTATCTTTTGTGAAGTGTCAGTGGAAGAGTTTGGAAATACAGTACTAGAAATCCAGACACTGAGCCATTCCTTAGACTTATACTGTCAAAAAGGTGAAAAATAGGGACTTTGCAAATACGTAATGGGCTGAATATAGCTTGTCCTGGAGGTCAGAAGCTTCTTTTTAGTTTTATTTATTTACTACTGGATAGAGACAGAGAGAAGTTGAGAGGGGAGGGGGAGGTAGAGAGGGAGAGAGACAGAGAGACACCTGCAGCCCTGCTTCACCACTTGTGAAACTTCCTCCTGCAGATGGGAGCCAAGGGCTTAAACCCAGGTCCTTATGCACTGTGTGTGTGCACTTAACCAGGTGCACCACCACCTGGCCCCAGGAACTTCTTTTTGGGGTAATGAAACTTAAGTTGAGACCAGACACAAAGAATCCTTATGATCATCAGGGCTGTGGACTAGGTAGTCTGGATCTCAGGTTCCAAGGATCTTTTTTGCGTAGTCAAGGTGTTTGGCTGCACAGTGAATCTTCCGTATGCATCGGAGTCATTGAGAGAACTCTTAAAACAAACCACTGGTGCCTGTCTGTATACCTCGCTAGATCAGAATCTCTGAGGAGGCGGCCTAGACACCCGGGCTTATTTGGGGCTGCCCTCAGGTTCAGTAGACAGCCAAGGCAGAGAACCACTGTTCTGGAACCTGGTCATTACTCACATCACCCCCGCTTAACCTGGTCTCCGGGACAGCAGCCTAAACTAGCTGGAAGTGCTTCGTGTTCTTGCTTAGACAATGACCGCTCTGAGCCATGTAGCCTGTTTTCAGCAACCCAAACTGAAGCCACTCCCAAGATCACATTTCTCGCCTGGGATGGAATGCATTTTTGTGTACGCCTGTGCGTGCCAGCGTGGCTCTTCATACTGGCTCCTTGCCAGCCTCCACGAAGCACCTTTTTCCCCCTTTAGATAATAATATTTGAAAGCTAGTTACATGCTGCATGGCGCCTGACCCCTCGTATCATCAGAAGAAGCTTCACTGCTGTGCTGACTTTCCCTCTGCCTCTGCCTCTCTTTCTACCTGAAAAAGTCAAGTTATAGAGCAGTGAAGCCCCAATGGTACCCGCAGCAAGTTATTGGAATGTCCTAATGTTGACCTGTTGGTGTTTGTAGTTTAGTGATTTTTCTTTTTTTTTTTAATATTTATTTATTTATTCCCTTTTTGTTGCCCCTGTTTTATTGTTGTAGTTATTATTGTTGTCTGTCTTCGTTGTTGGATAGGACAGAGAGAAATGGAGAGAGGAGGGGAAGACAGAGAGGGGGAGAGAAAGACAGACACCTGCAGACCTGCTTCACCACCTGTGAAGCGACTCCCCTGCAGATGGGGAGCCGGGGGCTCAAACCGGGATCCTTATTCAGGTCCAGTTTAGTGATTTTCATTCCAGTCACAAGTTGTATGACCATGACCTCAAGTAGAAAGCCCATGGCCATTAGCATTCCAGTTTACCTCAGCATTTCCTGTGTCTGTGTATTAACTTGTTATGAACCCAGGGTTTTCTCTGCCAAATTCCCCCTGACTTCTACAGTATCCACATTTGGTATATAAATGGTCATAGCAGATCTTAGCAGTAACCTCAGATCTTGGGTTTGTAGAAATTATCTTTTCTGGGAGGTTGGGTGGTAGCGCAGTGGGTTAAGCGCACGTGGCGCAAAGCGCAAGGACCGGCATAAGGATCCCGGTTCGAGACCCCGGCTCCCCACCTGCAGGGGAGTCGCTTCACAGGCGGTGAAGCAGGTCTGCAGGTGTCTGTCTCTCTCTCCCCCTCTCTGTCTTCCCCTCCTCTCTCCATTTCTCTCTGTCCTATCCAACAACAACAATAAAGCAAGGGGAATAAATAAATATTTAAAAAATCTAACTTTAAAAAAGAGAAATTATTTTTATTTAAAAAAATTCTATTATCTTTATCTATTGGATAGAGACAGCCAGAAATAGAGAGGGGAGGGGGAGATAGAGAGGGAGAGAGACAGAGAGACACCTGCAGCCCTGCTTCACCACTCACAAAACTGTGCCCTGCAGGTGAGGCCCAGGGGCTTGAACCCGGGTCCTTGTGCACTGTGATGTGAGCACTCAACCAGGTGCGCCACCACCTGGTGCTGAAATGATTTTTTCATTATTCTCACTTTTATTTAAAACCAGTAAAAATATTACTTGTGTCACTGACTTTTTAAAAAATATTGTATTCATTTTATTTTAATGAGAGAGAGAGAGAGACTGACCAGAGCACTCCTCAGCCCTGGTTTGATGGTGAGGCTGGGAATTGAACCTCGGACCTCAGAACCTCAAGCATGAGAGTCATTTTGCAGAACCATTATGCCCCCAGCTCTCATTGACTTTTTAAAACCATGAATTTTTTTTTTTACCTAATTTCGTCTGCAGTTTTACTTCTTATAGAAATGGTTTCTCTAGCAAAATACCACTTACTGCAATATTAGATCATGCGTGTGGAAAGGCAGTTTCTGTTTGTGAGTCTTAGTTCCATCACGTCTTAGTTAGCTGGCCTTGTCACTTAAGTCTACGTGTTCTCATCTGAGCACTTGGTACCCAGTCTACTTCAGTGGCTTCTAAAGTGTTAATTAATTAATTTTTAAAATCTTTAAAAATTATTTATTTTCCCTTTTGTTACCCTTGTTGTTGTATTGTTGTTATTGATGTCGTCGTTGTTGGATAGGACAGAGAGAAATGGAGAGAGGAGGGGAAGACAGAGAGGGGGAGAGACAGACAGACACCTGCACACCTGCTTCACCGCCTATGAAGCGACTCCCCTGCAGGTGGGGAGCCGGGGCTCGAACGGGGATCCTTATGCCGGTCCTTGCGCTTTGTGCCACCTGAGCTTAACCCACTGTGCTATTACCTGCGACCCCCAATTAATGAATTTTTTTGGCCCCCAGGGATATTGCTGAGGCTTGGGGCCTGCACAATGAATCTACTACTTGTAGAGGCATCCCCCACCCCTTTCTTTTCTTTTTTGTTTAGGCAATATTTTTATTTTATTTCCATTCAAATTCAAAATAAAATAATTATAGTATCTTAAATACAGCTTCTTTTTAATACATATATATGTGCATATGCATTATTTATCTATGCACTTATATATAATTATATATTTTATATATTATTATATTTATTTATATGTAGTATATTTACTATATAATACATATAAATATTCACTTGTACTTTGCTACCAGGAATCTGTCTTCCCTACTAAGGTTAACTAGATTATCTTTCAATTCACCTCTCTCTTCCCATTTTACCAGAAATCTTTGCGTGTCATTCTAAAGACACTCTATTAATAGACGCCATTCATAGAGTGTTTTATACAGAGAGACTCTTGCCAAATGCATGGCTGCATATTTTTCTTCAGCAGAAGGCTGCCTATGACGAGTTGATTTAAACCACCTTCTCTTTAGTAGAGCGATTGAGGGGGAGAAGAGGTAGAATGAGAGAAAGAAACACCCGCACTCCACTGCTTCGAGACTCGTGAAGCTCCCCCCCTGCAGGAGGGGGCTGGGGACTTAGGACCCCCGTCCTTGTGCACGGTGGCGTGTCCACTACCCATCCAAAAGGACAGTGCTTCTACGTGGAAGGTTGTTTTAACGTCTAGGAGCACTGACATTTCTTCCATATTAATTAAGGAAATTCACAGACCAAAATAACCTACCAGATCATACCAAACAAGCTTTGCTTTTCTCCCTCCCTTTCTCTCTTTTTCCCTCCCTCCCTCCTTCCTGAACTGCTCAGCTCTCATGTGGAAGTAAGGAGGATCGAATCTGGAAGAACTTCTGTTTTTAGATGTTGGGGGAAACTTGTATTTTGAAATGTCCATCTGTCATTCTCAGATTTATCCCTTGGCTGAGGACATTCCTGATGGGGCATCTTTAATCAAGGAGTTAGCCTGAGGCTTTCCTCGGAGCTTCCTTGTCTGGCAGGGAAGAAGGGGACTGGACATCAGAACTCCCCGAACCTCCTTGTGGGAGTCACAGCTAACAGAATTGACTTCAGCTGAAGAGGATTTCTTATAGTGGCTAAGAACCAACTATTTCTGCAGACTTCCTCTCATGTCAAATATATTAAAGGTTTTGCAACAAAGAAATACATGTATAAGCAAGAATGCTGTGTCTGGTCATATCCCATGTGCTTGATGTAAACACTCTGGTGTGTTCAGGTGTTCTGGAGTTGGGGAGAAGAGGTGGGGATTGCAAGAGGGTCGGTTACTAATATGATCTTTTTTGTTTTGTTTTTATTTATTAATGCAAGAAACGTTGCTTCTCTTATCTTCTAGAGATTGCTCGCTGAAGGGGAGACCATTCCATCTTTTTCGATTACTCATCCAATACCATGAGCCTGAGCTATGTTCTTTTCTTGATACAAAGAAAGTCACTCCAGACTCCTATGCACTCAACTGGGTAATAAAGTGAAAGTAGGAACACTTGATGGAAAATAGATTTCTATAAGACTTAGTTAGGCTTTTTCTTTTCAAGGAGGAGAAAGCAAACTTATAGACTACCACTACTTAAACCAAAGAAGTCAAATTACTGGCTGTCTTCAAAGTAGTCTCTTTTTTTTAATGTTTTACTTGAATTTGCTCAGATGAATGTGATGTTTAACTTTTTGTTGCTTCATATATAGATTTTAACACACTGGCTATATTTGCATATATATAGTATATGTAAAAACATGTAAATAACCGTGAAGACATGATCTGTACCAGTTGGCTTCCAGATTCCATGTGGTGAAGGTCTGCTAGTCTGTGGCCACAGTGCTGGAGTCTGTAGCTGCTTCGTCTGCTGTGGGTTCAGTCACTGTTGCCACCTGTCGGTTCTCTGGCCCGGGGCACCACAGTCTGCCCTGTACCAGCTAGAAGGCCTGGTTTAGAATCAGAAGGGCCATACGAGTCGTGGCTTGGAAGTGAACTGAGGAGGATCTGATGTGTCTTCCCACACAATCCCTAAACTGCTGTTCCTTAAGCAATGTTGGGTAAAAGAAGCCAGAGGGACAAAGGTTGAGAGCTGCAGAAATAGCGCAGCTCACTGCAGACATGAAGGGGCGCTGTGGATGGTGGCTGTCTGTCAGCTGAGAAATAAGTAGGCTTTGGGAACTAGTTCTTTTTTTTTTTTTTTCCTTTTAATAGAAACTTTAAAAAAATATTCTAGTTATTTTTGAGAGACATGCAGAGAGAGAGAGAGAGACAGAGATAAAGTCCAGAGCACTGCTCAGCTCTGGCTTATGGTGGTGCGGGGGATTGAACCTGGGACTTAGGAGCCTCAGGCATGAGAGTCTGCTTGCTTAACGGAGATGCTGTCTCTCCCGCCCGGGAATAATTTCCATTTAAACTCCCAACATAAATGGCATGTTGGATGCTCACAGTTACCTTGCAAGGTAAGCAAGCCTGTCATAATCTTGCCTGGTACTCTCATACCTGGCTGGGCAGTTATCCTGGTTGTCACAGTATGGCAAATAAGTGATATTGCTGTGGGAGATGCAGGAGGTGGGTGGTAGAATTCTCCAGTTTTCCTGCAGTTTTCATGTGAAAATGAGATTTCTTGAAGTGTGTGACGCAAGCCACACTGCCAGTGAGCCGCTGTGAGAACTGCCAGTTCCTCACACACTCGCACTGATGTGAGCGTAGCTGCCAGGTGCAGCTGACTGCATGTGACGTTTACCGTTGCCTCGGCGTTTGAGCGGAGCCGCTTGTTTCCAACGGTCCTTGTCTCATCTCCTTCTTACAGCTCGGAAGCCTTTTTGCGTGCTACTGCCCCACTGAAGTCACTCAGGCAATATGGGATGGGTATCTTCAGCAAGCAGATCCATTTTTTATTTACTTCTTAATGCTGATAATCCTTGTTAATGCAAAGTGAGTAGCAAGTTGCTCAGACTTTTCCCTGTTCTCTGATGCTCTGCTGATGTCTAACACTTGCTTTCCTTCCTTCATACAGAGAAGTGATTTTAGCACAAGAGTGTGACAGCAGGGAGGACGTCATCAGTAAGTATGTTTCACTGCAAATGAGACATGTCAAGTCACTGGCTTTGCAGCAGCATTGTGCCCTCATCTGTTCATTTAAGGGGGGGGGGGGCTGGGAGAGCCCTGTGGTCTCATTCAGCTATCCCACACCTCCTGGACAAGATTTAAAGACAGTTCCTTGGACTCCACTGTCCTCTTTCAGGCCTTTTTACAGACTGTCTCCTCGTGTTGTCTCTACTTACTGTCCCGATGCAGCGCCCTCCTCTCTCTGCTCCTCCTCCTTTGTCTCCTCGTGTTTTCTCTGCTTACTGTCCCGATGCAGCGCCCTCCTCTCTCTGCTCCTCCTCCTTTGTCTCCTCGTGTTGTCTCTGCTTACTGTCCCGATGCAGCGCCCTCCTCTCTCTGCTCCTCCTCCTTTGTCTCCTCGTGTTGTCTCTGCTTACTGTCCCGATGCAGCGCCCTCCTCTCTCTGCTCCTCCTCCTTTGTCTCCTCGTGTTTTCTCTGCTTACTGTCCCGATGCAGCGCCCTCCTCTCTCTGCTCCTCCTCCTTTGTCTCCTTGTGTTTTCTCTGCTTACTGTCCAGATGCAGCGCCCTCCTCTCTCTGCTCCTCCTCCTTTGTCTCCTTGTGTTTTCTCTGCTTACTGTCCAGATGAGCGCCTTCCTCTCTCTGCTCCTCCTCCTTTGTCTCCTTGTGTTTTCTCTGCTTACTGTCCAGATGCAGCGCCCTCCTCTCTCTGCTCCTCCTCCTTTGTCTCCTTGTGTTTTCTCTGCTTACTGTCCAGATGCAGCGCCCTCCTCTCTCTGCTCCTCCTCCTTTGTCTCCTTGTGTTTTCTCTGCTTACTGTCCAGATGAGCGCCTTCCTCTCTCTGCTCCTTCTTCCTCACTGTGCTTTTCGGCGCTTGGTTTCTTGGCGCCCACTGTGCAGCCCTGGCTCTCCCTCTGGCTGTCTCCCCCAGCTCCCGTGTAGCGTCAGTCACTTCCTCTCTCATATAAGACAGTTCTTTAGGTGAGAAACTACATTCATCGGTGTTTGTGTTTGTTAAATAAGTCTTGTGGGATAGATAACATAATGGTTCTGCAAAAAGACTCTCATGCCTTGTCCAAAGTCGCAGGTTCAGCCCCTCTGCACCACCATAAGCCAGAGCTGATTAGGGCTGTGGTAAAATGATAGTAAGCAGAGGCTTAAGTAAGTCTTGCTATTCCGGTCAAGCCGCATGGATCCGATGTATCTTCCCGGCATCGTCACTCGCTAGCCGCAGTCACGCCAACGGTCGGCGGGGAGGAGGGCCGCTTGTTCCGCGGCACTTCCGCATGTTGTTGCTGTAGCTGGGGTGTCACTGCTTCAGACCATCTTTGAGAGACAGACAGACAGACAAGAAAGATCCCATAGCATGGAGGTTTCCTCTAACGTGGGGACCAGGCTGGAACCTGGTCATGTTCTTGGCAAAGCAGACACACTGTCCAGGTGAGCTGTGCCCTGAGCCTCCTGGGCAGTTCTGAAGACATCACCTCTCACATCGTTGTTACGTTGAAGATTCAGGCTTTGGTAAATAAGTCGCAAGCATCATTCTTCACAAACAGTTCAGAAAACATCTGTGATCTTATTTCAGAGTTTTTGGAAAACACTCCATGCAGTTTAAATCTGGAAGACGCAGAAGACCTTTTCTCCCTGGCTCAGTATTACTGCAGCAGAACACCAGCTTCCTTTAGGAAGGTAAAAGACAGGGAGGGATCAGCTTCCCAGCCCTGCACGGCATTTTGTATATTTCGTGTTGTCTCTGTTTGCTACTTTCTAAAGTTTACTGATAGTTTTTTGTTTTTGAAGTAACCCTGATTCACAAGCCAGTTAGTATTTCCTTGATCTGACTTAAAGATAGTTAACTATGAATGAGAAAGAGGCGGAGAGAGAAGCAAGGCCTCTCTGACACAGGTGACGCCAGGCGTCAGACTCTGGACCCCATGCTTGAGTGCCCTGGCTTCCTCCACTGTGCTGCCTCCTAGGCCGCAGAGGCATTTCAGAAGGAGAGCTGCTCCCCTCCTCCAGATGTGCCCTTCCACCCCCACCCCATGCAAACACTCCCGCAGGGGAGGTGGGCTTGGCAGACCAATACACGCCTCGTGTGCATGATGCCCTGGCTTTGATCCCTGGTGCTGCACAGAAAAAAACAAGAATGGCAAAGCAGTCAGAGCCTAAGAGCCTGAAACTTCTCTGTTCAAACAGGATAACCACCATCTCTTTGGTAGCACTTTGTTGGGGATTAAGGATGACGACTCAGACCTGAGTCAGGCTCTCTGTCTGGCTGTGTCAGTGCCGGAGATCCTTCAAGCAAACCAGTTTCAAGGGGTGAGTAGAGTCATAGGACTAACCCCCCCCACACACACACACTTTTTTGTTTGTTTGTTTGTTTGTTTGTTTAAGATTCCTTTACTTATTTAGTTATGAGAAAGAGAACCTGAATGATCTGGCAGAGGGAGTGCCTGGGTTTGGGGCCTTGTAGTTCAGAGCCCAGCACTGCCTCTCACAACCCTCCCGGCCACAGGACTAGACCTTCCTAAATGCGGAATCAGCGATTTCCCACTTCCTGATTCCCACACAGCTGAACCACCCTGTGGCCGTGTTACTTTTTCCACGTGACTACTAGGTTAAGTCCTTTCATTTCCGAATCCAGCCCGCACTGGCCCTGCACCGCGTGAAGGTGTTGTGCCAGCTTTCCCTCACTCTGTGGTAGGAAAAAACAACTTGGAATGGTGAGGTCATGAGTGTGTGATGCCCCAGCTCTGCAGTTAAAAAACAAAGCTGTCAGGGGGTCGGGCAGTAATGCAGTAGGTCAAGCTCATGTGGCCCGAAGTGCAAGGACGGGTGTAAGGCTCCCGGCTCCCCACCTGCGGCGGGGAGGGGGCTTCACAGGTGGTGAAGCAGGTCTGCAGATGTCTGTCTTTTTCTCCTCCCTCTGTCTTCCCTTCCTCTCTCGATTTCTCTCTATCCTGTCCAACAACAACTGCAGCAATAACAACAACAACAATAATAATACCACAACAATAAAACAAGGCAACAAAAAGGGAAAAATCATGGCCTCCAAGAGCAGTGGATTCATGGTGCAGGCGCTGGGCCCCAGCAATAACCCTGGAGGCAAACAAAAAGCTGTTGAGTCTGCTCATTTTTCACAACAGTTGATCATTTTTCACTCCACGTTTTGATGTCAAAATCTTTCGAACTGGCCCTGGCTCACGTGGACAGTGCACCTGCTTCGTCATGCATATTGCCCGGTCCAAGCCCAGCTCCCACGGTATTTGAGGAAGATTGGGTCTAGGAGGTTTTCCCCCATTTCTTTCTGTACCTGAAGGTTGGCACTGAGTGGTAAAGCCCTAGCAAAGGCAAGCAGTAAGGTCTTCTTTTATGATCAGACAAAGTAAGTGAACATGGTGTTGTACAAATTATTGTAAAAGGCTAGACTTTTAAATTTAACAGTTAATCCTGGGCAGACAGCTAATTAAATAACATGATTTAATGCCATAAAGCACATATCAAAGGAGAATCGAAAATACCATGATTTAATGCCACTGTGCTCCTGGCAGTCTAGTGAGCCAGGAAGAGCGTTTTCCACCAGGGGCATCGGTGGTCAACGGCACTATGAGCCCTGCCCAGCGGCCATCTCTCCCAGTCTTTTTCCCTTTTTACTTTATTTATTATCAGAGACAGAGAGTAATTGAGAGGGGTGGGGGAAGATAAAGACAGACACCTGCAGCTCTGCTTCACCACCTGTGAAGCTTTCCCCCAGCAGGTGGGGACTGGGGGCTTGAACCTGGGTCCTTTCACACTGCAATGTGTGCGCTCAACCTGGTGCGCTACCACCTGGACCTCTTTTTATTTTATCTTTTTTTTTAATTTTTAAAAAATATTTATTCTCCCTTTTGTTGCCCTTGTTGTTTTTTTTTATTGTTGTTGTAGTTGTTGTTGTGGTCGATAATTTTGGATAGGACAGAGAGAAATGGAGAGAGGAGGGAAGACAGAGAGGGGGAGAGAAAGACAGACACCTGCAGACCTGCTTCACCGCCTGTGAAGCGACTCCCCTGCAGGTGGGGTGCCGGGGGCTCGAACCGGGATCCTTAGGCCGGTCCTTGCACTTTGTGCCACCTGCGCTTAACCCGCTGCGCTACTGCCCAACTCCCCCCCCCCCCTTATTTTATTTGGCAGGAGAGAAACTGAGAAACAGGAGAAAGACAGACGCCTGCAGACCTGCTTCACTGTTTGTGAAGCTTCCCTAACTGGCTGGAACCCAGGTCCTTGTCGTGGTGATAAGTGCACTTGACTGGGTGTGCCACCGCCCAGCCCCTACCAGTAATTCCTTTTCGTATTCTTTGGTCAGAGTGCATACGCCTGAACTGTTTCTTCAGAGTGTTCAAACACACTCACCCTCACATTCTGTTTCTTTCAAATGAGGGTGAAGGAGCTCACTAGGACAGTGTATACACGGGTCTGAGCCAGTCCCGGCACACTGCAGGGAGCTTCACTTCACTGCTGTGGGGTCTCAGTCTCTCTCTCTCTCTCTCTCTCTCTCTCTCTGCCTTCTCTGTATCTGGGGGAAATGAAAGCAGGATCTAATTTAGAGACTTGTAGGAACTTCATCTCGTTCTGGCATGTAGACGCTCTCCTTACCCACAAAAGTTCTTTAATTTTTTTTTAATATTTATATATTTTTTAAATGAGACAGAGGTTTTTATTTATTCCCTTTTGTTGCCCTTGTTTTATTGTTATAGTTGTTGTTGTATAGGATAGAGAGAAATGGAGAGAGACTGGGAAGACAGAGGGGGAGAGAAAGACACACCTGCAGACCTGCTTCACCACCTGTGAAGTGACTCCCCTGCAGATGGGGAGCCGGGGGCTTGAACCTGGATCCTTACTCCGGTCCCTGCGCTTTGCACCACCTGCACTTAATCTGCTGTGCTACCGCCCAACTCCCTTTTATATATTCTTATAATATGTATTATAATATGTAATAGAGAGAAATTGAGAGGGAGATAGGAAGAAAGGAAGCGATAACTGCAGCACTGCTTCACTGCTCAGGAAGCCCCCCCCCCTTTCAGGCGGGGACTGGAGACTTGAACCCACGTCCTTACACAGGCTAATGTGTGCACTCAGCTGAGTGTGCCACCCCTGACCCCCAAAAGATAGTTCTTATATAAATTAAATTGTTCATGAGTTATACCTATATTTGTTTATTATCATAAAGTTGTTTTAAGTGTTAAGATTTTCTTTTTAAGAGGGAACACTGAAACATGCCCTTCTATTTTAAAATTTTAAATTACCGTTATTTGATAGAGACAGTCAGAAATTGAGAGGGAAGGGGGGATAGAGAGGGGGTGAGACAGAGAGACACCTTCAGCCCTGCTTTACCACTCGCAAAGCTTTCCCCCTGCAGGTAGGGACTGGGGGCTGGAACCTGGGTCCTTGTGCCCTGTAATGTGTGTACTCAACCTGGCGCACCACCACCCGGCCCCACATTAAGGTTTTCTCATGAGGCTGGGGAAGGATTGAGTTGGTCAAGTGTCTGCCTCACATGCAAGAAACCGGACTTGATCCTGGGAGGGGCAGCAGAGGGACCCCACAGATGGTGGGGCCGTGCTCTCCCTTGTCCTATCTGTCTGCCCCTAGAGCTCTCATGACCTCGTTCAAAAATAATGAGAAAAAAGGTGTGTTAGGAAGGTGGCTAGGGGTGTGGAAGATGCCCTGGTTCACACTCAACTCTTCAAACTCTCCTCTAGACGGCGTCATGACCAGGCTCACAGCCTCCTCATACAAGACTGTCCAACCCAGAGCAGTCTGCGTCTAATATCTCAGCTTACAGAATGAAGAGTACTCAGCATCTTGGGTTTTACTATCTGTCTGTACTGATGGCCTCCTCATACAAGACTGTCCAACCCAGAGCAGTCTGCGTCTGATATCTTAGCTTACAGAATGAATAGAGTACTCAGCATCTGGGTTTTACTGTCTGTCGGTACTGACAGCCTCCTCATACAAGACTGTCCAACCCAGAGCAGTCTGCGTCTGATATCTTAGCTAACAGAATGAATAGAGTACTCAGCATCTGGGTTTTACTGTCTGTCTGTACTGACGGCCTCCTCATACAAGACTGTCCAACCCAGAGCAGTCTGCGTCTAATATCTTAGCTTACAGAATGAATAGAGTACTCAGCATCTGGGTTTTACTGTCTGTCTGTACTGACGGCCTCCTCGTACAAGACTGTCCAACCCAGAGCAGTCTGCGTCTGATATCTTAGCTAACAGAATGAATAGAGTACTCAGCATCTGGGTTTTACTGTCTGTCTGTACTGACGGCCTCCTCCTCCTCCTGCGACGTGACCCCGACGCCCATTTTTTATGAGCCCGCCCTCGTCCTTCGCTGTCGGCGTGATGCTGTATAACCTGAATGGCGCTGCTGGCGAATGACGGCGTCTCTGTTCCTCCTCCCCAGGACGGAGTCCGGTTCTTTGTGGTTGATTGCCGCCCTGCAGAACAGTATAATGCTGGCCACCTGTCCACTGCGTTCCACCTCGATTCAGATCTGGTTAGTATAAGCGCCAACTACAGTGCGTTGTTTTTTTTTTTAGGTAAGAGAAGAAATGGTGTTTGTTGTCTGTCTTTAACTGTGAATACATGTACATGTACTAGACTGGGGGATGTTTTCTTTCTGTTTAAGGAGAGATTCTCTGCCTGTGTTACACGACCTTTGCTCTCAGGTTCCCTTCCGACCCATGAGACCCTCTGACATCACAGAGGAGAAATGAGAACACTGTTGAGAATGCCCAGTTGCTCACCACTGTTATGTCAGTAGATTCTAAACCAGCAGTGCTTCGTGACTAATGCACGGAGTCAGTGCTCTGTAAGTGTTCGCTCTTACTATAATTGGGGAGGAATTGAGAAAGTTTTTACTGTTCTTCTTCTTCTAGTGTTTGCCCTTCTTCCGTAGCCAGTCAACAGCGTCAGGTTGAGCCTGATGTAAAGTTTCGAGACCTCCTTTGAATCTGGAGAGGTGGCAGGCGTTGACTATGTGGGTCATAGTCTGTCTGGAGCCGCAGGGGCGGTTCGGGTCGTCTCTGGCTCCCCAGCGATGGAACATAGCAGCGCACCGGCCATGGCCTGTTCGATAGCGATTGAGGAGGGCCCAATCATAATGTGCTAGGTCAAAGCCGGGTTGACGCTTGCAGGGGTCTGTGATGAGGTGTTTGTTCTTGACCTCAGCTGACTGCCAGCTCTGTTTCCAAGAGTCTGGAACAGAGAAGTTCAGTGTAGGCGTAGGGGACCAGATTGGGTGACGAGACGTCAAGCGTTGGACAGGGTGGGCGAAGATCTCCGCGTATATTGGCAGGTCCGGTCGAGCATAGACGTGGGAAATGAACTTAGATGATGCCGCATCCCGACGAATATCTGGCGGGGCGATGTTGCTGAGAACTGGCAGCCATGGAACCGGGGTGGAACAGATGGTTCCAGAAATTATCCTCATGGAGGA
Source organism: Erinaceus europaeus (assembly GCF_950295315.1). Classification (NCBI taxonomy): domain Eukaryota; kingdom Metazoa; phylum Chordata; class Mammalia; order Eulipotyphla; family Erinaceidae; genus Erinaceus; species Erinaceus europaeus. Next base: position 100,130,449 of record NC_080175.1, read on the forward strand.
ATATAATTTGGAATCGACTAAGTGGACATGGGGGCTACGGAACCATACTGGGGCACAGTATTCTGCAGTGGAATAGCATAATGCCAGAGATGGTGATCGTAGTGTGGAAGCACTCGCGCCCCATGAGGAGCTGGCCAGTCTTGCGATGATGTTATTCCTCACGCCCACCTTTGCTGCAGTTTTTATGAGATGTTCGTGAAATGACAGGGTGCGATCCAGAGTAACGCCAAAATAGACTGACTGGGCTTCATGCTGGATTCTCGTACTGCCAAGCTGCACATTAAGCTCACGCGAAGCCGAGGCATGGTGTAGATGGAAAACAGATGATACCGTTTTTGCAGTGCTAGGGATTAGTCGCCATTTTTTACAGTCATCAGATATCAGAGACATGTCTTTCGTAAGTGTTTCCTCAAGGATGTCGAACTTGGATGCCTGAGTTACACAGCAGATGTCATCAGTGTAGATGAACTTCCTTGAAGCCATCTAAAAACCAGGGGTATGCCACAGGCATACCCACAGGCTCATTTAATGAATATAATATCTATATACAGGTGCTCAGTTGTCAGAAGTGCTATGACGTAGTCACTTCAACTGAAAGATTAGACGGAAGAAATAGATGTTCTTAGGAGATGCCTAGAGCCATGGGTGGAGCTGGGGTTCTAGCGTTTAAGCTGCTCTAACGTTAACAGTCTCGGGTGGGAAGGACACAAACGAAGAGCAACCCTTTCTGTAGTCTCAGTGATCTGCCCTTCTTCCCAGCACGTCTGGAAGGCTGATTCTGAAGCCAAATCGGCGCACGGGGGGCCAGGCAGTGGCCTGCTCACTTGAGCACATGCCACAGGGCACAAGGACCCGGGTTCAAGCGCCTGGTCTCCACCTGCAGGGGCGAGGCTTCATGAGTGATGAAGCAGGGCTGCAGGTCTCTCTCGCTTTCTCTTTCCCCCTCCCTCTTCCATCTCAGCTTTTCTCTGTCCAATAAATAAATAAAAATATTAAATAAGAAGATGGTATGTGAAAGCATCTATGTGGTATTGAGAAGAAACAAATAGAAAACAGTGCTGTCAGGGCTCCGGGGTGGGCACGGTGTAGGATTGTGCCTGTCTTAGCCTATGGTCTTGTCAGTCTTTCCATTTTTATAAATAAAAACTTTAAGAAAAGAAACCGGAGGTATAGCCCCACCCCCACCCAGCCCGAGGATTTGGAGTACAGTGGGGAGCTTGGTGGTGTAAGAGCCTGCCTTGTTGCCTTTGTTTTCTTGGTGACTGTTTAAGTGTTGATTTTATTTCTTTTCCCTAGGCAGAATATCTCAAGTTTTGCAAATGTCAGTGAAATCCCACCCACCGAGTTCTTAATTCTTTAAAACATCCTTCCAGATGCTGCAGAGCCCCTCGGAGTTCGCGCAGTCAGTCAAGTCCCTGCTGGAGGCCCAGAAGCAGTCCATCGAGTCGGGCTCCGTGGCGGGCGGGGAGCACCTGTGCTTCATGGGCAGCGGCCGGGAAGAGGAGGACATGTACATGAACATGGTGCTCGCACACTTCCTGCAGGTCTGCCGGGCAGTGACTGAGCGGCTGTGACAAGTTCTCACAACCAGCCGGGGGTGGTGGGGGAGGGACCAGGGGGGTGCGTGCGTTACGGTGACAAGGACCCAGGTTCAAGCCCCTGGTCCCCACCTGCAGGGGGAAAGTGTCACAAGTGGTGAAGCAGGGCTGCAGGCGTCTCTCGTGAGTGGCGCTGTGACTGGAGGCAGCTTCAGTGCTGTCCGTGGTGTCTCCCCCGTCTGCTTTTTCTCTCTAGAAAAAAGCTTCCCAGGTCATTTTGTGCTGTCACATGGATCTTTTTTCTTAAAACCTTAACCAGAGCCCTGCTCAGCTCTGGCTGATGGTGGTACGGGGGACTGAACCTGGGGCTTTGGAGCCTCAGGCCTGAGACTCTTTGCAGACCATTATGCCATCCCCCCCCCCCCCGCCCTTTTTTCCTTTCTGTATTGTTTATTGGCTTGCCAGAAAGGTCTTTGCTGCTGTAGTTTGCCTCAGGGTAGAGAGCATCAGGCCCCGGACCGTGTGTAGCTCTTGAAATGACTTGGTCTGGTCCTACCAAGGCAGTGGCTGGTGTGGGCACCTCCCCCAGCGGCATTCTGGCCCACACATGTGAATAGCTACACGGTCCTTGGCGAAAAAGGTTCCCAGCCCTGACTTAATGGGGTTTAGTTTTTATGTTTAAGTTTTGAGCCATGTGGAGTATACTTATTTAGAAGCTTTTAATGATTTGATACTTAATTTAAAATGTACTAACTAGGGAGGCAGACAGACACAGACCTAAGCACGGCTCCGTCACATGTTGATGGCGGTACTGGGAATTGAACCCGGCACTCGTGCTCATCTGAATATGCTCTGCCCACTGGGTAGCCAGCCTCCATAGCCACAGCTTTTTCCTTACTGACGTGGCGCTGCCTTGTAGTGCCGTGTAAGTTCTAGGTGTGTGTCATCACGTGGCATCTGTTTCTGTGTAAGAAATGAGGTGGCGGGGAGACAGCATGGTGCTTATGCAGAGAGATTCTCCTGCCTGAGGCTCCGAAGTCTCGGGTCCAGTCCCTTTCACCACCGTAAGCCAGAGTTGAGAAGTGCTCTGATGCTCTAGTGAGCTCAAAAGTCCATAAAGAAATGAGGTAGGCGTCCAGACGGTGTCCCCGGACGCTTAGCCGGGTGGGCTGTCCATCTGAAATACAGCGGTAGCTGTGCCAAGTTCTGCGTATGGGGCCTGCTTCCGAGTTCTTCCGCCTCGCTGGTCTTAGGCCGAGCGCTTTTATGCACCTTCGCTTGGCAGCGGGATGCGTGCTTGTTACCTGGCTGCCTCTCCGTGTTTGTGTTTGAGGGTTGTCCTCAGGACAAGCAGTTTGCTGCAGCGATTTGCACGGCCTTTCACCGTCCCTCAGCAGCATCACTCGGTGATGTCTGTCCCGCTGTAACAGCGCTGTCTGTCAGGCATCTTCAGGAGTCACGCCCCCTTTTGCATGCCCAGAGCTGTAGGAATGCGGTACAGGTAGTATCATACAGGCAAGTCGGGGCTGTCTGTCCATGCTGTGTTTGACTGGGAATGTGGAACAGAATCCTTGAAACACAAAAATCAGAAAAGTAGCAAGGAGCTCAAAGGAGAGGCTAGAGACGATTTTACACTTCCCCACAGAAAAAGAGCTTAGAAACTGAGGCCAAGAACAGTCTTTTTAGACTTATTTTTCCCACGGAAAATTTCTTTCTTTTAAAAAATATTTTGTTTATTTTTTTGGATAGAGACAGAGAAATTGAATGGGAAGAGAGAGAGAGAGACACACACACACACACACACACACACACCTGCAGACCTGCTTCACCACTTATAAAGCTATCCCTCTGCAGGTGGGGTCCAGGGACTTGAACCTGGGTCTCTGTGTGCACCACCACCTGGCCTCCCCGTGGAAAATTTCATATTCAGGAGTGAGGAAATTGAGCCTTGTACACTCTTTAAAAAGAGATAATTAAATTATTAGCACTATAGTTTATCAAGAAAACTAGCTAACTAGTGTCCAGGTTTCTGGAATTTCCCCAAGGTCCAAAAACATGTTGCACTTGCTTGGTGTCTGTGAAGCCTCTTTTGATACATAGGTAGGTTCCCTTCCTGATTCTTCCTTTTCCTATTAGTTGTTGAGGGAGGGGGTCTGATTATTTAACATGACAGAGCTTTTCACATTTTGGATTTTGTTAAAAGAATTTTTTTTTTAATATTTATTTCCTTTTTGTTGTCCTTGTTTTTATTGTTGTTGTAGTTATTATTGTTGTTGATGTCCTGGTTGGATAGGACAGAGAGAAATGGAGAGAGAAGGAAAAGACAGAGGGGGAGAGAAAGACAGACACCTGCAGACCTGCTTCACCGCCTGTGAAGTGACTCCCCTGCAGGTGGTAAGCCGGGGCTCAAACCGGGATCCTTATGCCGGTCCTTGCACTTTGTGCCACGTGTGCTTAACCTGCTGTTTGTTAAAAGTATTTATCAGATTCTGCCCTTAGTATTTCCTGTTGACTGATAATTAAGTTTAAATATCTGATGAGATTATTTGGGGAGTATAGAAGGTCCTGAGTAGTGTGTACTTAACAGTAGGAAGTTGATGCCACCCTGATGTGTGTGTGTCTTTATTTATCACTACTCATATCTGTTAACTTTTAGAAGTTTGTAAAATTCTGCCAAATTGTTAACATTTGTCACTTTGTCATAATTAGCTGTCATTTGCTTTTATATAATTTCTTTTTTATAAAGGCCACAAAATATATATATATATATATATATATTTTTTTTTTTTTTATTCTTAATCTGTTAGAGAACCAGATTACCACTCTGGCACACAGGATGTTGGGACTTAAACTCAGGACCTCATGTTTGAGAGTCCAGTGTTTTATCCATTGTGTGGCCTTCTGAGTCCCCTACTTTGAAAACATGCTCTGACGTGATTATACTGATTTAAAAATATAATTCAGCTGATACAGGTGTCAGGTAATCATACTGTCACAACTGTAGCACAAATAAAATCACAGTCTTGTCAGTCACCGTGAAGTCGTTGCCAGCCCAGGAGTGCACCTTGTGTTATATGCAGCACAGTCAAGTCATGTCGCTGTGTGCTGACGGCCAAGTGCTGTGGGACAGCCTGGGAATTTAATATGTAGCTTTACGTTATGACTACGAGTATTAATAGAACTACCAGCGGGTCTGATTAAATTGCCTCTTGGAATAATCTTAATTCCATTTTCCATTACAGAAAAACAAAGAATATGTGAGCATTGCCAGTGGAGGCTTCATGGGTAAGGCTCTGCTAGTTCTTCGCCTCCTTCTCTGTGCCTAAAGCAGAGGGCACCCTTCTCACCAGCCATTCAGGCAGGGCTGGGCGGACATGCAGATACCAAGCATAACCGGAAACTGAAGCAAATGGGCACTTAGTAAATGTGCTCACTCAGCATGTCCTTGCGGGAAAACCTGCGTAAAGACGCCAGAGACACGGTCTGTTCCTGGGGCCCGCCCGCCTGTCCAGAGAAGGGAGGGCAGGCGGGAGTGGGAAGCAGTCAGAGGGCGTTTTCCTTTGCCTGCCCTTCACACTGTCTGTGTGTTTGTGGGTCTGCTTTCATTCACTCTAATCTTCACTACTTGACAGTGTCAGCTACCAACAATCTCTGGCTAAGGATCTGAGAATTGTTTGGGACTAGGGCGTGCTAGCAAGATTGAGCAGGACTGTGTCTTTACGGAACAGTGCTCTCTCAGGGCACATGAGCACAGCTTGGAGAGAAGTGGGAGAGGAGTAGTACTCAGCCCCGTGAGTATAGCCAGTTAGTAACAGTACTCAGCCCCGTGAGTGTCGCCAGTTAGTAATAGTACTCAGCCCCGTGAGTGTAGCCAGTTAGTAATAGTACACAGCCCCGTGAGTATAGCCAGTAAGTAATAGTACACAGCCCCGTGAGTATAGCCAGTAAGTAATAGTACTCAGCCCCGTGAGTATAGCCAGTTAGTAATAGTACTCAGCCCGGTGAGTGTAGCCAGTAAGTAATAGTACTCAGCCCCGTGAGTATAGCCAGTAAGTAACAGTACGCAGCCCCGTGAGTATAGCCAGTAAGTAACAGTACTCAGCCCCGTGAGTATAGCCAGTAAGTAACAGTACTCAGCCCCGTGAGTATAGCCAGTAAGTAATAGTACTCAGCCCCGTGAGTATAGCCAGTAAGTAATAGTACTCAGCCCCGTGAGTATAGCCAGTAAGTAATAGTACACAGCCCCGTGAGTATAGCCAGTAAGTAATAGTACTCAGCCCCGTGAGTATAGCCAGTAAGTAATAGTACTCAGCCCCGTGAGTATAGCCAGTAAGTAATAGTACTCAGCCCCGTGAGTATAGCCAGTAAGTAATAGGACACAGCCCCGTGAGTATAGCCAGTAAGTAATAGTACACAGCCCCGTGAGTATAGCCAGTAAGTAATAGTACTCAGCCCCGTGAGTATAGCCAGTAAGTAACAGTACTCAGCCCCGTGAGTATAGCCAGTAAGTAACAGTACTCAGCCCGGTGAGTGTAGCCAGTAAGTAATAGTACTCAGCCCCGTGAGTATAGCCAGTAAGTAACAGTACGCAGCCCCGTGAGTATAGCCAGTAAGTAACAGTACTCAGCCCCGTGAGTATAGCCAGTAAGTAACAGTACTCAGCCCCGTGAGTATAGCCAGTAAGTAATAGTACTCAGCCCCGTGAGTATAGCCAGTAAGTAATAGTACTCAGCCCCGTGAGTATAGCCAGTAAGTAATAGTACTCAGCCCCGTGAGTATAGCCAGTAAGTAATAGTACTCAGCCCCGTGAGTATAGCCAGTAAGTAATAGTACTCAGCCCCGTGAGTATAGCCAGTAAGTAATAGTACTCAGCCCCGTGAGTATAGCCAGTAAGTAATAGTACACAGCCCCGTGAGTCTAGACAATAAGTAATATTACACAGCCCCGTGAGTATAGCCAGTAATAGTACACAGCCCCGTGAGTCTAGACAATAAGTAATAGTACACAGCCCCGTGAGTATAGCCAGTAATAGTACACAGCCCCGTGAGTCTAGACAATAAGTAATAGTACTCAGCCCCGTGAGTATAGCCAGTAATAGTACACAGCCCCGTGAGTCTAGACAATAAGTAATAGTACTCAGCCCCGTGAGTATAGCCAGTAAGTAATAGTACACAGCCCCGTGAGTATAGCCAGTAAGTAATAGTACACAGCCCCGTGAGTATAGCCAGTAAGTAATAGTACTCAGCCCCGTGAGTATAGCCAGTAAGTAACAGTACTCAGCCCCGTGAGTATAGCCAGTAAGTAATAGTACTCAGCCCCGTGAGTATAGCCAGTAAGTAATAGTACTCAGCCCCGTGAGTATAGCCAGTAAGTAATAGTACACAGCCCCGTGAGTATAGCCAGTAAGTAATAGTACTCAGCCCCGTGAGTATAGCCAGTAAGTAACAGTACTCAGCCCCGTGAGTATAGCCAGTAAGTAATAGTACTCAGCCCGGTGAGTGTAGCCAGTAAGTAATAGTACTCAGCCCCGTGAGTATAGCCAGTAAGTAACAGTACGCAGCCCCGTGAGTATAGCCAGTAAGTAACAGTACTCAGCCCCGTGAGTATAGCCAGTAAGTAACAGTACTCAGCCCCGTGAGTATAGCCAGTAAGTAATAGTACTCAGCCCCGTGAGTATAGCCAGTAAGTAATAGTACTCAGCCCCGTGAGTATAGCCAGTAAGTAATAGTACTCAGCCCCGTGAGTATAGCCAGTAAGTAATAGTACTCAGCCCCGTGAGTATAGCCAGTAAGTAATAGTACTCAGCCCCGTGAGTATAGCCAGTAAGTAATAGTACTCAGCCCCGTGAGTATAGCCAGTAAGTAATAGTACACAGCCCCGTGAGTCTAGACAATAAGTAATATTACACAGCCCCGTGAGTATAGCCAGTAATAGTACACAGCCCCGTGAGTCTAGACAATAAGTAATAGTACATAGCCCCGTGAGTATAGCCAGTAATAGTACACAGCCCCGTGAGTCTAGACAATAAGTAATAGTACTCAGCCCTGTGAGTATAGCCAGTAATAGTACACAGCCCCGTGAGTCTAGACAATAAGTAATAGTACTCAGCCCCGTGAGTATAGCCAGTAAGTAATAGTACACAGCCCCGTGAGTATAGCCAGTAAGTAATAGTACACAGCCCCGTGAGTATAGCCAGTAAGTAATAGTACTCAGCCCCGTGAGTATAGCCAGTAAGTAACAGTACTCAGCCCCGTGAGTATAGCCAGTAAGTAATAGTACTCAGCCCCGTGAGTATAGCCAGTAAGTAATAGTACTCAGCCCCGTGAGTATAGCCAGTAAGTAATAGTACACAGCCCTGTGAGTATAGCCAGTAAGTAATAGTACTCAGCCCCGTGAGTATAGCCAGTAAGTAATAGTACTCAGCCCCGTGAGTATAGCCAGTAAGTAATAGGACACAGCCCCGTGAGTATAGCCAGTAAGTAATAGTACACAGCCCCGTGAGTATAGCCAGTAAGTAATAGTACTCAGCCCCGTGAGTATAGCCAGTAAGTAACAGTACTCAGCCCCGTGAGTATAGCCAGTAAGTAATAGTACTCAGCCCGGTGAGTGTAGCCAGTAAGTAATAGTACTCAGCCCCGTGAGTATAGCCAGTAAGTAACAGTGCGCAGCCCCGTGAGTATAGCCAGTAAGTAACAGTACTCAGCCCCGTGAGTATAGCCAGTAAGTAACAGTACTCAGCCCCGTGAGTATAGCCAGTAAGTAATAGTACTCAGCCCCGTGAGTATAGCCAGTAAGTAATAGTACTCAGCCCCGTGAGTATAGCAAGTAAGTAATAGTACACAGCCCCGTGAGTATAGCCAGTAAGTAATAGTACTCAGCCCCGTGAGTATAGCCAGTAAGTAATAGTACTCAGCCCCGTGAGTATAGCCAGTAAGTAATAGTACACAGCCCCGTGAGTCTAGACAATAAGTAATATTACACAGCCCCGTGAGTATAGCCAGTAATAGTACACAGCCCCGTGAGTCTAGACAATAAGTAATAGTACTCAGCCCCGTGAGTATAGCCAGTAAGTAATAGTACTCAGCCCCGTGAGTATAGCCAGTAAGTAATAGTACACAGCCCCGTGAGTATAGCCAGTAAGTAATAGTACTCAGCCCCGTGAGTATAGCCAGTAAGTAACAGTACTCAGCCCCGTGAGTATAGCCAGTAAGTAATAGTACTCAGCCCCGTGAGTATAGCCAGTAAGTAATAGTACACAGCCCCGTGAGTCTAGACAATAAGTAATATTACACAGCCCCGTGAGTATAGCCAGTAATAGTACACAGCCCCGTGAGTCTAGACAATAAGTAATAGTACACAGCCCCGTGAGTCTAGATAATAAGTAATAGTACTCAGCCCCGTGAGTATAGCCAGTAATAGTACACAGCCCCGTGAGTCTAGACAATAAGTAATAGTACTCAGCCCCGTGAGTATAGCCAGTAAGTAATAGTACACAGCCCCGTGAGTATAGCCAGTAAGTAATAGTACACAGCCCCGTGAGTATAGCCAGTAAGTAATAGTACACAGCCCCGTGAGTATAGCCAGTAAGTAATAGTACTCAGCCCCGTGAGTATAGCCAGTAAGTAATAATACACAGCCTCGTGAGTCTAGACAATAAGTAATAAATAGTACACAGCCCCGTGAGTCTAGACAATAAGGCTACCTCCTTATCACTAACACACTCACCAAGAGACTAGAAATTATTCCCACTGCAAAAACCAAAATGATGATTACATGGCACTAACAGGTACCAATTAGAGCTACAATAGGAATCATAAAATTTATAGAAATAAATCAGTATGTTGTATACCTTAAATTTACAAAGTGTATCAAGTATGTTAGAATTAAAGAAAAAGCCTGAATTAAGAAAAGTGTAAACGTTCTGAACTATAAATACAAGGGAAACATGAATAATTCATATTTGTGGACGGTAATGGAATCTGGAGTTTGGATCTTGGGAGTTGGATAAGGATAAGTTCTGATTTAGTAAAATCTTTTTTTTTAATATTTATTTATTTAATTATTCCCCTTTTGTTGTCCTTGTTTTATTGTTGTAGTTATTATTGATGTCATTGTTGGATAGGACAGAGAGAAATGGAGAGAGGAGGGGAAGACAGAGAGGGGGAGAGAAAGACAGACACCTGCAGACCTGCTTCACCGCCTGTGAAGCGACTCCCCTGCAGGTGGGGAGCCGGGGGCTCGAACCGGGATCCTTATGCCGGTCCTTGCTCTTTGTGCCACGTGCGCTTAACCCGCTGCGCTGCCGCCTGAGTCCTGTAGTAAAATCTTTTTATGTTATTTTTGCCAGTTTTATCAAGGGAGTATGATTGTCTCATATATAATAGCATGAAACTGCCTGGGACCATCAGAGTGATCTACAAAGGGAACTATTTCATTTTAAAACATTTTTTATTTCTGTGAGAAAAATACCAGAACCCGAGGCCCTTATACGTGTACGTTTGTGTTTTACTGCTAAGTTTCCTCCTTGGCCCTCAGCACGGATTGTTTGAATAGGTGTGGTGGGCAGTGTTGGCGTGGGTATAGCTGACCCTTCACAGTGGTGTTAGGATTATTTTATTTATTTGACTTTTAGCAGAACGCTCTCAGCTCTGGTTTACGGTGGTGTGGGGGATTGAACCTGGGACTTGGAAGCCTCATCATGAGCGTCTTGATAACCATCATGCTGTCTCCCCCTGACCCTTATGGGTGTCAGGGGTGCCAGCCACTCTAGTCAAAACCTGTGTGTAACTTTTCACTCCCCTCGACTTGGCTGGTTGCCTTTGGTCTCTGAGAGGATAAACTTGAGCACTTCTCAGATGCTTCAGTCTCACACTGGCTGCCTGCCCTGTGTCTGTCCAGTCAGCATGTTGGCACCCACGGCTGGCTGGGCACGTGAGTGTGGAGCCTGTGGACATGAAGGGCAAACTGTATTCATGAGAAATCTCCCGTCAGATCACTCAGCCAGCGTCCTCTGTATCAGTGGGTCCACTCTGTTCAAAATGACTGTATTGTTCAAGGGCCGACTGTGTCTGCCTTAGACCCGGCTTGTTTGTGAGAAATTCTACGGCACAACCAAGCACGGCTACTAATCTTGTTCTTAAAAGTGAGACATTCTTTTACAGCATAGTCTAAGTTTTAGCTTTTTTTCTAAACTGTGAATTATTTGTTTTCCAGGAAGAATCATTAAAACTACGAATCCTTAAGACTTTATTATTACTGTTATTACTGTATCACCCTTGCAAATCATGCACTCTACCAATGAGCTACATCTCAGGCTGATGACTTATTATGGGAAAGAGTCATCATCTACTTAGTGTCAAACAAAAACCATCATAGGTTTTCTATTAAGTAGATCGTAGAAGGAAGGGAGGAGGGAAGGAGAGAGGGAAGGTAGGAGAGAGGAAAAAGGAGCACAGGGTACTTTGGAGGTACAGAAGAAAGACTTTTTGCAGCTTTTAATTTGTCTATATAGAGATGCGGAAAACATATCTGTGGTTATAGTTTGGGTCCTTTAGCACTCAGCTGTGATACGTTTTATACGCCCGGAGTAGTGACTCTTCCCAGAGGAAGCTGACGCCTCAGGTTTTGTCTCCTTGTTCCTCTTAAGCACTGCAACAGCACCTGGCAGATATCAACGTGGACGGGCCAGAAAACGGCTATGGCCACTGGATCGCGAGCACCTCGGGCTCCAGAAGCAGCATCAGTTCTTCCATTGATGTGAGTGCGTGTATAGTTGTGGCTCCTTGAGTGCAGGCCTTCAGGTTGTTGTCTAGCCATGTCAGTCGGAGTGAATCACTGTGCTGAGCCTCAGCTTGATCTTGATCTTGTGGTTGTCTAAGAACTCTTCATGTCACACCACCGTTTAGTAATTTGTTGCTGTTATTCTAAACAGTATTGTATAAATATGACTCATTTGCTTAAGCCTCTGTTTTTGAATATTTCTGTCGCATGGTGACATGTAATAAATATGTGTGCTGTACCAGACATGCCGCGGCCTGACCCTAGTGGGCATATCTTAAAGGCTGACCCCACTTGGGCCTGCAGAGCACACACACCACCCCACAGTGACCCTGGGTCCATACTCCCAGAGGGCTAGAGAATAGGAAAGCTATTGGGGAGAGGATGGGATACGGAGTTCTGGTGGTGGGAGTTGTGCGGAGTTGTACCCCTCTTATCCTATGCTTTTGTCACTGTTTCCTTTTTATAAATTTTTTTTCTTTTTTTTTTTTAAATATTTATTTTATTTATTTATTCCCTTTGTTGCCCTTGCTGTTTTATTGTTGCAGTTATTATTGTTGTCGTCGTTGTTGGATAGGACAGAGAGAAATGGAGAGAGGAGGGGAAGACAGAGAGGGGGAGAGAAAGACAGACACCTGCAGACCTGCTTCACCGCCTGTGAAGTGACTCCCCTGCAGGTGGGGAGCCGGGGCTCGAACCGGGATCCTTATGCCGGTCCTTGTGCTTTGTGCCACCTGCGCTTAACCCACTGCGCCACCGCCCGACTCCCCAATTTTTTTTTTTAAAGTTGTTTTCTTTCCTTTTTTTTTTTTTTTTTTTTTTAAACCAGAGCACTGCTCAGCTCTGGTTTATGGTGGTGCGGGGGATTGAACCTGGGACTTTGGAGCCTCAGGCATGAAAGTCTGTTAGCATAATCATGATGCTGTCTACCCTCACCCTGTTTTATTACCTGTTGAAATAGCAGTTTCCTACTCCTACATGTATCTGTATATGAATCGTAGAAGTTACCCTCATTCTTCACTTGTACCTCCTGTTCCTAAAGTTGGCTGCATTTAGTGTCCTGTCTGCTGGGTCTGACATAACACAGGATCCACTGGGCGGCTTAAGCACGAACTATGGAGGCTAAAAATCCAAGAGCTGTGGCATATTTTATTTCTCCTCAGATCTCTCTAGGCTGGGGAGACAGCATAATGGTTCTGCAGAAGACTTTCCTGCTTGAGGTTCTGAGGTCCCAGGTTCAATCCCCAGCACCACCATCAGCCAGAGCTGAGCCAGGTCTCTGGTCTTTCTCTCTGTACATCCTTCTTACATTAAAGTAAAGATCAAAATCTCTCTCTGGCTTGCGGGTTTCAACACGACCTTTTCTCTGTGTGTGCGTACCCCTTGTGTCTCCTCTCTTCTCAGGAAAGCAGGTATCAGAGCCGACCCATGTGGGCCCACGCACTCTTAGGATCTGTTTGAAGATCTGTGCCCACATAACAGTTGCTTCTTGCATATGTTAAGGTTAAGCTAGAGTGCTGGCTTGGTGAGAGGGGAACAGAGTTGAATGATACTGTGTAGACAACCATTAGCAGTAATGAACCTGCTAATAACCAGCAGAATAGTTATTTCATCCTTTTTTTTTTTTTAGGGTGAATCTTCTAATGGCTCCAATGATAGAGGAATGAAATCTCTAGTAAATAAGATGACTGTTGCTCTCAAGACAAAATCCGTTAATGTCAGGGAAAAAGTTATCAGTTTCATTGAGAACACATCAACTCCTGTGGACCGGTGAGTTCTTTTTACTACCTGAATTTATGATAAGTAATTAAAGGTGGGTCCTACAGTAGTTTTAGTTGAATGTGTTCCACAAAAAATATCAAAGTATAATTTTAGATCATTCAAATTCTCATTAAATACCAGAATTTCTTTTTATTACTGCAAAATAGGACTATAAAGACTCTTTAATCGCCTAGAAAGATACAAAGGGTTGCTCACTTTCCTGTCCTTCCTTCAGAGTTCAAGTGTGAGTAGATCTGTATGGCACTGTCTGCAGTAGTGCCTTCAGAGTTCAGGTGTAAGTAGATCTGTATGGCACTGTTTGCAGTAGTGACTTCAGAGTTCAGGTGTGAGTAGATCTGTATGGCACTGTTTGCAGTAGTGGCTTCAGAGTTCAGGTGTAAGTAGATCTGTATGGCACTGTCTGTAGTACTGACTTCAGAGTTCAGGTGTGAGTAGATCTGTATGGCACTGTCTGTAGTACTGACTTCAGAGTTCAGGTGTGCAGTAGATCTGTATGGCACTGTCTGTAGTACTGACTTCAGAGTTCAGGTGTGAGTAGATCTGTATGGCACTGTCTGTAGTACTGACTTCAGAGTTCAGGTGTGAGTAGATCTGTATGGCACTGTCTGTAGTACTGACTTCAGAGTTCAGGTGTGAGTAGATCTGTATGGCACTGTCTGTAGTACTGACTTCAGAGTTCAGGTGTGCAGTAGATCTGTATGGCACTGTCTGTAGTACTGACTTCAGAGTTCAGGTGTGAGTAGATCTGTATGGCACTGTCTGTAGTACTGACTTCAGAGTTCAGGTGTGCAGTAGATCTGTATGGCACTGTCTGTAGTACTGACTTCAGAGTTCAGGTGTGAGTAGATCTGTATGGCACTGTCTGTAGTACTGACTTCAGAGTTCAGGTGTGCAGTAGATCTGTATGGCACTGTCTGTAGTACTGACTTCAGAGTTCAGGTGTGAGTAGATCTGTATGGCACTGTTTGCAGTAGTGGCTTCAGAGTTCAGGTGTAAGTAGATCTGTATGGCACTGTCTGTAGTACTGACTTCAGAGTTCAGGTGTGAGTAGATCTATATGGCACTGTTTGCAGTAGTGACTTCAGAGTTCAGGTGTGCAGTAGATCTGTATGGCACTGTTTGCAGTAGTGACTTCAGAGTTCAGGTGTGAGTAGATCTGTATGGCACTGTTTGTTGTAGTGACTTCAGAGTTCAGGTGCAGTAGATCTGTATAGCACTGTTTGCAGTAGTGACTTCAGAGTTCAGGTGTGCAGTAGATCTGTATGGCACTGTTTGCAGTAGTGACTTCAGAGTTCAGGTGTAAGTAGATCTGTATGGCACTGTTTGCAGTAGTGACTTCAGAGTTCAGGTGTGCAGTAGATCTGTATGGCACTGTTTGTTCTAGTGACTTCAGAGTTCAGGTGTGAGTAGATCTGTATGGCACTGTCTGTAGTACTGACTTCAGAGTTCAGGTGTGAGTAGATCTGTATGGCACTGTTTGTAGTAGTGCCTTCAGAGTTCAGGTGTGAGTAGATCTGTATGGCACTGTCTGCAGTAGTGACTTCAGAGTTCAGGTGTGCAGTAGATCTGTATAGCACTGTTTGTAGTAGTGACTTCAGAGTTCAGGTGCAGTAGATCTGTATGGCACTGTTTGTAGTAGTGCCTTCAGAGTTCAGGTGTAAGTAGATCTGTATGGCACTGTTTGCAGTAGTGACTTCAGAGTTCAGGTGTGCAGTAGATCTGTATGGCACTGTTTGTTGTAGTGACTTCAGAGTTCAGGTGTGAGTAGATCTGTATGGCACTGTCTGTAGTACTGACTTCAGAGTTCAGGTGTGCAGTAGATCTGTATGGCACTGTTTGTAGTAGTGCCTTCAGAGTTCAGGTGTAAGTAGATCTGTATGGCACTGTTTGCAGTAGTGACTTCAGAGTTCAGGTGTGAGTAGATCTGTATGGCACTGTTTGCAGTAGTGACTTCAGAGTTCAGGTGTGCAGTAGATCTGTATAGCACTGTCTGCAGTAGTGACTTCAGAGTTCAGGTGTGCAGTAGATCTGTATAGCACTGTTTGTAGTAGTGACTTCAGAGTTCAGGTGTGCAGTAGATCTGTATGGCACTGTTTGCAGTAGTGACTTCAGAGTTCAGGTGTGCAGTAGATCTGTATGGCACTGTCTGTAGTACTGACTTCAGAGTTCAGGTGTAAGTAGATCTGTATGGCACTGTTTGCAGTAGTGACTTCAGAGTTCAGGTGCAGTAGATCTGTATGGCACTGTTTGCAGTAGTGACTTCAGAGTTCAGGTGCAGTAGATCTGTATGGCACTGTTAATAGTAGTGGCTTCTTACTCGCCACTAGAACCGGAGGATCTGGTAAGTCAGCCATATTTATAGGCACATTTCCTTTGGCTCCAGAGATTTCAAAGAGAAAATCTGCTTATACTGAGTGAAGCAGAAATCTGTTTTCTGAAGTTTAGGAGTTCAGATCCCGAGATGGTTTTGCTCAAAGACTAAATGATGTCTAGTAGTTGGAAATGTACAAAGACTGTAGGCGGTCCTTACTCTCCATGAATTCAATATGAACTACCCAGTTGGTAAATGTTCAGTAAGCTTAAGGTGTCTGTTAGAGTGTAGGGGATAACAGATTATGCACAAGTCTTTCACATCTGAGGCGTCAAGGTTCCAGGTTTAAGTCCCCATACCACCATAAGGCAGGACTGAACAGCACTCTGGTAGCAATTCAAAAAAAGGGGGGAAAAAGTTTGCTACACTGATTCTTAGAAGAACTATAATATATGCACAGTCTTTTGTTCCACATACTGGTCTAATTGTACTTTATTGTTCCTAGAGCTTAAATCAAACCTAATAATTTTGGCACAGAATTTGTTTCTAAACATGCCTCATCTTGAACATGTTATATAGTATTTAATTCACTCGCATGCCTCTTTTAGTAACCTTGGAAAGTTGAAATGTGTGATTTTTAAGGAATGAGTGTCGCGAATTTATAACCTGTTGCTTTATTAAGGACATTACATATACACTGAAGACAGAGTTTTCTCCCAATTAATAAATAACCATAACAAAGAAGCTAGGTTAGCTTTGCTAATCCTTGTAATTTACCTTGTCTAAAATGATCAGCTTATAAATATTTAAATGTCTTATCAGACTTGAAAAGATTCTTTGCTCATTTAAATTGTCTTCTCTCAAAAGCCTAACTTAGGTAATGCATTCTGAACTAGAATACAGTTGCTGCTGCTACATTTTGTATCATAAACTTTAAATTAGGGAGTAGGGTGGTGGTGCAGCGGGTTAAGCGCACGTGGCGCAAAGCGCAAGGACCGGCGTAAGGATCCCGGTTCGAGCCCCCTGCTCCTCACCTGCAGGGGAGTCGCTTCACAGGCGGTGAAGCAGGTCTGCAGGTGTCTATCTTTCTCTCCCCCTCTCTGTCTTCCCCTCCTCTCTTCATTTCTCTGTCTTATCCAACAATGACGACATCAGTAACAATAACTACAACAACCATAAAAAAGCAACGAGAAATTAAATAAATATAAAAAATTTTTTTTAAAACCTTTTAAATTAAAATGAAATTGTTTGGTATCACCAAGGCTCCATCCTTCCAGGTTGGCTTTTTCAGGTAGGAGACAGAGAGGAGAGATAACTACAGCACTAAGACTCCCCCAGTGTGGGGGGCTAGCTGCAAACTGTCCAGGTGAGCTGTGGGGGGCTAGCTGCAAACTGTCCAGGTGAGCTTTTTTGCCAGCTTAAATTTTTATTTGAAAATGTGTTCATTTTATTTTAAAAAATAACTAGCGGTGGCTTGGGGGGTGGCACAGTGGCTGGAATGATGGTCCTGCCCCGCTTCACATGTGCCAGAGTGATGCCTGGTTGTCTCCCTCTCTTCTGTCTGTCGTGAGTAATCAACCTTCAGGTTATAATCGCAGAGGCCGGCAAACAGCTCATGCGCATAGTGTGCTGCTCTGCCCCTTTGCCGTGAGCCTGGTGCTCACTGCACTGAAGGAAGAAAGTTTGGCGCTACACTTGCTTTCTCCGCCTCTCCGCCTCTCCGCCTCTCCGCCTCTCTGGCTCTCCGCCTCTCTGCCTCTCTCTCAAAAAAAACAGACCAGACAAATAAACGAGCAACCGCCACTGAGCCGGCAGTAACACCGCTAGTCGTCGCAAGTACACAAGTTGAGAAGACAGAACACTGTCTTAGTTAGAGAACGGCTTGAGATGGACTTTTCTTCATTTTTCTGTGTACTTGGGTGACTGTGACATCTGCTTTCTATTGTACACTCAAGTTCGGAAAACTGAATATGCTGTGTTTTTGTTTGAAAGCCGCTGTGTTTTTATAATCATTTTGTTCTGTCCTCTACCTCGATTTGCTGTAGAATGTCTTTCAATCTTCCTTGGCCAGACAGAACATGTACTGAGCGGTAAGCCCATGACTAGCACAGCGCTGTTGACCTGCCTCTTCCATCCGCATGCCTCCTGCTGTCGGCTTGCTGCGGTCTTGTCTGCAACTTCACAGCCTCTTCCATCCGCATGCCTCCTGCTGTCTGCTTGCTGCGGTCTCGTCTGCAACTTCACACAGCCCTTTCTGCTGCTTGTCACCCTTCCTCATCCTGCTGTGCAAGTCTGTTGTGCCCACTCACCGGTTTTTCTTTCATATACCTATTTGCTTTACCCTTTCCAGTTGTTTTCTTTGAATGCTTCTTACGTGAAAAGTACATTTGAATCTGAAACCTCAAAAAGCGTTTTATTCTGAAAACGAAGGCGGTGAAACAACATACATGTTGTCAGGAGTTGGCGGAGTTTTTGATTTGGAGATCATTTCCTCTGTCTCTTGCCCTTGCGGTAGAGAAAGTTCTAGCACCTAAACATTGGCATAGCTCCTGGCTCAGAATTTTTAATTCATGTACACTTTGTAATTTCATGTTTCTGGATTTTTCTTAGGATGTATATATTTGGTTAGCGATTTAACATACATAAATCAGTTCAAAGAACCCCGGTCCTAGAGGTATGCCTTTGGTTTTTGGTAAATGAAGTGAGGTTGTGACTCATCTTTTCTCTGCCTCCAGTAAGATGGATACTGACTGATTGTTAGATTCCAAGTCAGAAATGGAAACCTTAATTAAAAGGAAAGAATAGCTACATATCTGTATAGTTTTTACACTGAAAACTTGTCTGTAGTTTAAATTAGAATTTGAATATAATAAGAACGCTGCAAAAGAAAGCCCGGTCATACTCTGAATGTATGGGAAACTGTGGAGAAAGCAGTTGACTTTCTCAAGTCATTTCAGTATAGTCAGTGATGAGAAGTGACCTTCTGGCCCTATGATCTCTAAGGCGTCTCTGTACTTCTTACAGGGTCACTGAGCTAGCCCAGCTAGCTCCAAGTTTGCTCTAAATTCTTCTTTTAACTTAAATTGCCAGAAGGAAGAAAAAGCTTTACAAATAAGCATTTCTTTTTTAAAAAATATTTATTCCCTTTTGTTGCCCTTATTGTAGTTGTTGTTGTTGTTATTGATGTCATTGTTGTTGGACAGGACAGAGAGAAATGGAGAGAGGAGGGGAAGACAGAGGGGGGGGGAGAGAAAGACAGACACCTGCAGACCTGCTTCACTCACCACCTGTGAAGCGACTCCCCTGCAAGTGGGAGCCAGGGGCTCAAACCAGGATCCTTGTGCTGGTCCTTGTGCTTTGCGCCACGTGCGCTTAACCCGCTGCGCTACTGCCTGACTCCCCAAATCAGCATTTCTTCAAAAGAAGTAATTTTTTAAAAGGAAAGACAAATTGTCTTGTTTGGCATACAATATGATATAACTATTTTGAAACTAGTTTGTTTTCTAGAATTAGTCAGTGAAGTCAGTGTCTAAGCAAACTGCTAGTAGGCGTCCTGGTCATTCTCACTGATGTTTCTTGAAGAGCCTAGCCATTGAGTCTTGTGGGCTGCTAGCCTGTCTTTTAGGGACTGTCTGATGTCAGCTGCTTTGCTTATAAGCACTGCATTGCTCTACAGCCCTAAGCCAATAACAGTAAGTTGTTTTTTCTCAGTCACTTTTTTCTGATGCTGACATTCTGGGTTAAGCATTTACTGTAAATGCCGTCTTGGTTACTTTCTGTGTTACGACAGTGTAATTGTGCCGTACTGTTAGAAAACCAATAACTTCATCTCATGCGATTCATTTATTATTAATCTTTTATTTATTTAGTATTGGATAGAGGTGAAGAGAAATTGAGGGAAGACAGAGAGAGAGACACCTGCAGTCCTGCTTCACCACTCGTGAAGCTCCCCTCCTGTAATGTGTGCTCTCAAGCAGGTGTGCCACCACCCGGCCCCTGCACTTCATAATTTAGGTGATGCTAAAGTGTTTTTAGATGAGAAGCTATTACCTTCGTCTTCACTGTTTGTCAGAAAGCCACATCTAGGTTTCATGGGTGTCTGGAGTATCTGTTTCACCTTAGGTCACTAAAGAGCGTGAGTTATTTCCTAGTTTTAGGATGCTTTTTTGTGAGGTAGTTTTTATGATTTTAATTTATGATTAACCCAGCCCGTGATTTAAAAGTGTCTCTTACACAGTCGACTCTGGCTTTCTGCTGAGGAACATTGACTTGGGAGAGGTAAAGATCTGGGCCTAGTTCCACAAAATTATCACAGGCTAAGATTTTCTTTTTAATTTTTATTATATGTACTTATCTATTGGATAGAGACTGTCAGAAATTGAGAGGGACACCTGTAACACCGCTTCACCCTTGCACAGTTTCCCCCTGCAGGTGGGGACCAGGGGCTTGAACCCAGGTCCTTGTGCATTGTAATATGTGCACTCAACCAGGTGTGACACACCCAGTTGCCAGGCTAAGGGTTTTTAAGTTTTTTTATATATATATTTATTGGATAGAGACAGACAGAAATTGAGAGAGACAGAGAGACACCTGCAGCCCTGAGTCAACACTTGTGAAGCTTCCCCCTGCAGGTGGGGACCAGGGCCTTGAACCTGGGTCCTTGTGCACTGTGATGTGTGTGCTCAACCAGCTGTGCCACCACCCGGCCTCCAGGCTAAGGTTTTTATTGATAATAATTATTTTAAATACAAGTTTAATCTCTTCTGGAAAAACTTGAATTCTGGTACTAAGCCAAGACATGTAGCTTGATTTTTTTTTTTTTTTATGTTGGCTATCTGACAGAGAGTGCGCTATTATCCTCCTTCATGAATAATCGTTCTCCTGACAAAGAATCTTTACTGGAACCGTAGCCTAGAAGTCATAATGTTTTCCCCACTGAGAAGATGTAGCGTTTGGTTTTCATTTTGATTTCACATCTTGGCCTGTCTGCGATTACCTGAAAAGTAATGCGGTGGAGGCTTCCACATTCCCAGGTGTGAGATGGAGGCTTAGCGAGTAGGGCGCAGGTGTGATTGATAAACATCACTACTTAAGCCAGAGCTGATGGCCTGTCTCTCCTCCAAAGCAGAGAAAATAACTTCTAGTGCAACAAATAAAATCTTTTAAAAAATTGAGGGAGTCGAGCGGTAGCGCAGCGGGTTAAGCGCAGGTGGCGCAAAGCTTAAGGACCGGCATAAGGATCCCGGTTCGAGCCCCCGCCTCCCCGCCTGCTGGGGGATCACTTTACAGGCGGTGAAGCAGGTCTGCAGGTGTCTGTCTTTCTCTCCCCCTCTCTGTCTTCCCCTCCTTTCTCCATTTCTCGCTGTCCTATCCAACAACATCAGTAATAATAATTACAACAATAAAAAACAAGGGCAACAAAAGGGAAAATAAATAAATAAATATTTTAAAAAAGAAACTGGAGGGGCCAGGTGGTGGCACACCTGGATCCGTGCGCACACACTGCAGTGCGCACGGATCCAGGTTCAAGACCTTACACCCCACCTGCAGGGGAAACCTTCACGAGTGGTGAAGCAGGGCTGCAGGTGTCTCTGTCTCTCTCCTGCTCTTCCTGCCCCCCTCAATTTTTCTGTCTCTATCCAATAATAAATAAAAGATTGGGGGAAAAAGAGGGAAGAAGGAAGAAAGGAAGGCGACAGGGAAAATCTCAAGGCAGTTTTTTTCGCATGAGAAGCGCAGGCACTGCTAGAACTTGAATATTTGGTCCTAGAACATGCAGCGTCGCACAGGTGTGTGCGTGGCGTTCTCGTGCACCAGGTGTTCTGCTCAGAGTGTTACAGGTCACCAACTGATTTCATTTTCTTCACAACCACGAAGGATAGTGTTGTTATCACCGTTTTACAGATGAGGAGGCAGGATTATAGAGGCTGGGCGAGTTCCTCAAATCCACACAGATCTAACTATAGGTTTTAATGTGGATGTTAAAAAGTACTTAAATACAAACTGTTGTGTTTACTGTTGAATGTAAAACATTAATGCCCCAATAAAGACATTAAAAAGAGTATTTAAAGTCCTCTCTGAATGACTTATAGATTAAAAGCATTCAGTCTCTGCTAAGTCCTTCTGCACTTCTGCTGACACACTTTTCTTGTCTCGTTTCAGTGTCTTTTAACACAGCTCTCCTAAAAGTGGGTGGTCTGGGGGCAAGCACAGTTACATGTTACTTGAATATTGAAACGATGACTGGCTGAGCTCTGACACCTTGTCAAGCCCCGATTTCTTTCCCTGAAATCTTTGCGTTTAGGCACGTGAGCAGCAGTGACCGGGTGGGCAAGCCTTACCGCGGCGTGAAGCCCGTGTTCAGCATTGGCGACGAAGAGGAGTGCGACACAGGTGAGGTCACAGAGGGGACCCTCAGGTGGCCGGGTCCTGCCTGCACACGCAGGCCCCTCCCTGGAGGGTTCTTGTCAGTTTGCTCTGCACATCCGAGTCACACCCACTAGAAGTCCAGGCAGCTGCTGAGCGAGAAGCTGGCCACAGAGGCCTCAGTCGGAGAGAGAAGTGGGAGGCGGTGGTGATGTGGGTCTGTGGGACTGGAGATGTAGTCGCATCCGTCGGACTAAACTTTTGAAATATCTTGGTCCGCTTCCCTAGGAGACTGAGAACTGGATGAATTTCAGACAATTCCAAAACTGAGACATTTGAAAAGATCCAGTTGTAACTGTAGGGGCAGAACTGTAAAAGACCACCAGATGGGGGCGTTGTGCCAGGGAAATTTGTTACCCTCTACTGGTGGTTTCCTTTATACTTAGGCGAGTCCGGTGGTAGCGCAGCGGGTTAAGCACAGGTGGTGCAAAGCACAAGGACCGGCGTAAGGATCCCGGTTTGAGCCCCACCTGCAGGGGAGTCACTTCACAGGTGGTGAAGCAGGTCTACAGGTGTCTGTCTTTCTCTCCCCCCCTCTGTCTTCCCCTCTTCTCTCCATTTCTGTCTTATCCAATAACAACAACATCAGTAACAATAATAACTACAACAATAAAAAGGGAAAATAAATAAATATAAAAAATTTTTTAAAAAAAGATAGGACCAGTGGCAACCTGACCTCCCCGGGCAGTTGCCCTCCCCCATGTGTCCTGGAGCCTCTCCTCCCCAGAGCCCTGCCCCACTAGGGACAGACAGACACAGGCTGGGGGTGTGGATCCACCTGCCAACACCCATGTCCAGCGGAGAAGCAATGACAGAAGCCAGAACTCCCACCTTCTGCTCCCCATAGAGAATTTGGGTCCATCCTCCCAGAGGGATAAAGAACAGGGAAGCTTCCACAGGAGAGAATGGGATAGGGAGTTCTGGTGGTGGGAACTGGGTGGAATTGTACCCCTCTTATCCTATGGTCTTGTCAATATTTCCATTTTATATATTTAAAAAAAAATTTAAAAAATAGGACTTGGGATATAGCACAGTGGCTTTGCAGAAATGCCTGAGGCTCTAAGGTCCCAGGGACAGTCCCCAGCACAAGCACCAGCCAGAGCAGAGCAGTGCTAAATAGTAGTAATAATAACAACTCACTTCTAAGCAGAACTTAAGAAGCAAGGACAGAAAAGAAG
Organism: Erinaceus europaeus; assembly: GCF_950295315.1. Lineage (NCBI taxonomy): Eukaryota > Metazoa > Chordata > Mammalia > Eulipotyphla > Erinaceidae > Erinaceus > Erinaceus europaeus. The sequence goes on from NC_080175.1 coordinate 100,153,461, forward strand.
CACAAAGTGAAACTTGGACTGGGCGTTGTATATTGCGCCAAAACAAAGGACTCTGGGGAAGGAGGCGGGCTGGAGAGGGAGTGGGGGTCCTGCTGCTTGATGGCAGAGATGGAGCTTGGTTGGGGTAAGATCCCTGCGGACGCCAGCCATGGAGAGATGAGAATGCCTCGGTAACTGCACCGTGAACCACTAAGGCCCCCTGGCTAAAAAATAGCAGTTTAATGCTTTGGCTCATAAACCTCCCAGAATACTTGAGTAATCTTAGCTAGTAGTAATCTGTACGTTGACTTAGGAAAAATCAGATGGCATTTTGGGCCTAGAAGTGTACAGAACAGGGGCCGGTGGAAGCGGAGCAGGTTAAGCACAGGTGGCGCAAAGCACAAGAACTAGCACAAGGATCCCGGTTCGAGCCCCGGTTCCCCACCTGCAGGGCAGTCGCTTCACAGGCGGTGAAGCAGGTCTGCAGGTGTCTGTCTTTCTCTCCCCCTCTCTGTCTTCCCCTCCTCTCTCCATTTCTCTCTGTCCTATCCAACAACAACAATAATGATAACAACAACAACAATAAACAACAAGGTCAACCAAAGGGGAAAAATAGCCTCCAGGAGCAGTGAATTTGCCTGCTGAGCCCCAGCAGTAACCCTGGAGGAAAAAAAAAAAAGGTGTACAGAACAAGACAGAAATACTCCTGAGTTTTACACTGACTTCTTGACGTTTTTTTGTTATTTTTAGTTTAATAATATTTTTGATTTAACAGTGCTACGCACTTGTAAGATGAGTTTTCATAGTGTGTGTAAGTCACCATGGCCCTCACCCAAGTAGCCTGTCTTTTCCCTTCCTATCTCTGTGAACTTAACGTAAGTTGGTCTGCCCATTTGTCACTCACGATTTGCTAAGTTGTTTCTGTTTCAAATGGCAGTGGGTGACATATATATATTTACATAGCCAGATGGGTTTTTGCAACTATGTCCAGAAGGCATGTTAAGCAGTGAGATTGCTGAGATGACAGGGAACAGTATTTCCCATTTTAAGATAAATGATTAAATCACCGTCCAGAAACTGCACTGAGGTAAACAAGCGTCTGTATTTCTACACCCCCCCCCCATTTTGTTGCCGTTCTCCAGTTCCCTCCCTGACTCTCCACACATCTTGGCTCTTCCCAGGGACACAGACGTGAGTAGCTGACAGTGTATTTGCACGGATCACACTCGCACACACATTCACGCCAGTGGGCTGAGGACCACGGTGTCTGTGCGCACAGAGAGCTTTCTCCTGCTGGGAGTGGACGGGCAGTGGCTGGAGCCGCACGGCTGTCTGTCTGACCGCGCCCGAAGTGCGGAATACCACTGTGCCTGTTCAGTGACGACCCTTGGGTTCCGGTGAAGTTAGTGTGGGCGTGACGGCCCCAGCCTCAGTCACTTTCTAGCAGGGAAGGATGGAGAACGAGACTGAGAGAGCTACGTGAAGACGCCACTTTTCCAGCTGAAGTTAGAGCATATAGATTCAGGAGACTCAGAGCTGCGTCTGGACACTGGTCAGCTGACTTTCAGACAAGTGGAGACAGACAGATAGGGGAAGATACATCACTGAAGCTTCAAGTTGTTATGTTTGTAAATTATTTTATCACCTCTAGTTACTTATTGGATGAAGACAGCCAGAAATTGAGAGAGAGAGGGAGAGAGACACCCACAGCCCTGCTTCACCACTCACAAAGCTTTCCCCCTTGGAGGTGGGGACCGGGGTCTCGAACCCAAGTCCTTGCGCATTGTAACGTGTGCTCAACTAGATGCACCACCACCTAGCTCCAACCTTCAAGTTTTTTCTCAGAAAGTGAAGGGAAAATATCATTTAGGAACTACCATTCACCTTTTGTAAATTGGACTAGAGTATACTTTACAAAACACTGGAGCTTTACGTATCACAGAACAAGCTTTTTGTTATTTTGGGGGCCGGGCAGTAGCACAGCGGGTTAAGCGCACGTGGCACAAAGTGCAGGGACCGGCATGAGGATCCCGGTTCGAGCCCCCAGCTCCCCACCTGCAGGGGAGTCGCTTCACAGGTGGTGAAGCAGGTCTGCAGGTGTCTGTCTTTCTCTCCTCCTCTCTGTCTTCCCCTCCTCTCTCCATTTCTCTGTCCTATCCAACAATGATGACATCAACAACAACAATAATAATAACAACAACAAACAACAAGGGCAACAAAAGGGAATAAATTTTAAAAAGAAGAAAATAATTGTTCATCTTTGTTTTCAAGGTGAGTACTTATAAGTGAATGAGTCAGCACCTTGCTACAGATTGATCATAGATCACGCCACCCATACCTGAAAGTTGAAGTTCTCCTGATGATGTGATCTTTAAGCAGTGTACTGGCAGTATTTTCACTGTCTCACCAAAGAGCAACTCTTCATGACAGTGAAGTTCATGATCCTCTCTTAACACTGTGAACTTCCTTCCAGATGAGATTGACAGTTCTTCAGTGTCAGACGATGACAGGAAAGAGGTCGTCAACATTCAGACTTGGATAAACAAGCCCGACATCAAGCACCATTTTCCTTGTAAAGAAGTGAAAGAAAGTGGACACATGTTTCCTAGGTACTTTTTAAAATGTCTTCTCTAGAACTGGACTTTACCTTAGGGAAGGTGAAGTTACTAATAGCCCGGTTGCATGGTTCAGGAGATGGCGCAGCGGTTAAAGCACTGGACTCTCAAGCATGAGGTTCTGAGCTCAGTCCCTGTCAGCACGTGTGCCAGAGTGATGTCTGGCTCTGGCTCCTTCTCCCCCCTCCTCCTCCCCTTTCTCCTCTTCCTTTCCCTCCTCCTCCCCTTCCTCCTGCTATCCCTCTCATTAATAAATAAAATATATTCTAAAATAATTTAAAATCCAGTTGCAGACCATTCTACTTACCTAAGTACAAAAGATGCCATTTCCCTGTCAACTTGTAAGTTTTAAGTCTCCAAATTTATATTTTATGTATCATTGTTTAAGCTTAGACAGAAAGTTGAAGAAGCAGTGCACTGACTGCCTCTGTCGACCTCTACTAGACTCACCAGCTTTTAACTCATTTCTGCACTGTCTCATCTATGTTCTGTCAAACCTTAGCTTACAAACATGAGCCTCTGATCCTCTAAACGCCTCAGAATGCGGGTGTTCTCCACACAACCCCGGTGTCAGTGTCACCATTCAACACTCACACCATATTTACAGTTTGCAGAGTTCCCTCAAAGTATCTCAAAAGAGAATGGTCTTTGTTTTGTTTTTGTTTTTGTTTTCCTTCCTGACACAAGATCGAGTCTTGGTTCATGCACTTGGCAGTCACCCTGCCCTGGCTTCACTGACGCGCAGTAGCACTGCCCTCAGCGCTATCTCCCCGTCTGCCGGACGAGTCAGTCGACGCTGATCACTGCACAGTGCACCCTACCCTGAGCTTGTCTGCTATTTGCTGTATCACATAAGATGTGTGTGAGTGTTTCCACCATGTTGTCAGTAAGCGCTGAAACAGGAGAAATGTTAGTGAGCTCTGTGCCTGTGTTTGGCTTACGCGGCCTTAGTATTAAGTACATGCATCAGTGTGTGGAGTGAGACTCACTTCTCAATGTTGACAGTGCTGTTGGAGACATAAAGGGAGTATATTCACACCGTGGAATGGATTCTCATTAATACTTAGTATTAAGTACGTGTAAGTATTAAGTATTAAGTAGTATTAGGTGTGTGGAGTGAGACTCGCTTCTCAACGTAGACAGTGCTGTTGGAGACATAAAGGGAGTATATTCACGCCGTGGAATGGATTCTCATTAATACTTAGTATTAAGTACGTGTAAGTATTAAGTAGTATTAGGTGTGTGGAGTGAGACTCGCTTCTCAACATAGACAGTGCTGTTGGAGACATAAAGGGAGTATATTCACGCCGTGGAATGGATTCTAAGCTCCACTGACTTCTGGTTGTTGTACTTGTCACTATAAAATACTATAGTTTTGCTGTTAATAAAACATCAGTTTTGTGTATAAGCAAGGGAAATTAAGTGTGTTTCCTTGGTAGCTTGTTTAGATCACCCTCTGCCTGTATGTTTAGCCCAAGAGCAGTTTCATCTGGGCTGTTGAAGTAACGGCTCCTCTGAATTGAATTTCTTGAACGTTCATTCTGCTTTTGCTTGTTCCCCTCTCAAGTCACCTGCTGGTCACCGCGACGCACATGTATTGCTTACGGGAGATTCTCTCCCGGAAAGGATTGGCCTACATACAGTCTCGACAAGCACTAAATTCAGTAGTTAAAATCACATCTAAAAAAAAGCATCCTGAACTAATTACTTTCAAGTACGGGAACAGCAGTGCTACGGGGATAGAGATCTTGGCCATTGAAAGGTAAGGAAGGGTTTCTCAAGCTGCTGTCTGCTGGGTCGGATTTGTTCATCATTGAAGCGTCTCTATTCTGACTCCTCGATAAGAGGGGGACGGGGGACTTGACCTGCTGTTGCTAGAGCTTTCTAGCTGCCTCTTTCTTTGAATTCCTTAGTTGTCATATATGGTTTGACCATTATCTGCACAGGATTTCATTAAGTGCCAGAGTTAAGTTCATAAACTTTTTGATATGGGGGGTGGGGTGGGAAGAGATCTTTAAAAACCACCTCCCTGGGGCTGGCTGCTGAGAGCAGCTCTGGGCGGTGGGCGGTGCTCTGCTTTGCCGTGTGCAGGGCCAGGCTTGGGCCCAGCCGCACCGCCTTGAAGGACGCCTCAGTGCCGAGTGCTGCTCCAGGCTGCTTACCCATTAATTTTATTTCAGACGGGAAAGGGGCAAGGAGGAGGGCCGGGTGGTGCGCACCATTAAGCGCACACGGCACAAAGCGCAAGGACCCACGCAAGGATCTGTGTTCGAGCCCCCGGCTCCCCACCTGCAGGGGGGTCGCTTCACAAGTGGTGAAGCAGGTCTGCAGGTGCCTGTCTTTCTCCTGCCTTCTCTGTCTCCCCTCCTCTCTCCATTTCTCTCTGTCTCTATCCAGTAAAATGGAAAAAATGGCCACCAGGAGCAGTAGATTCATAGCGCTGGCACCAAGCCCCAGAGAGAGAGAGAGAGAGACAGACAGTAGCTTCCACCCGGAGCTATCTCTTGACCCTGTGAAAATATTCAAACAAAGGAAGACACAAAGGTGTGAGTCATCTAAATCCCTCTCGTTAACACTTTGCAGGACACCCTCCCAGCCACATTCATTCGCTCTCTACACCAGTGGTCAAAGAGGTGTGACCCAGCCGCCCTTTCCTTCACTCCTTGGGCCTCACCTTACACTCAGTTTTCCTGTGAGCCAGAATGCTGGCCCAGGGCTGTAGTTCAGCTTATCTCTCGTGTGTCCTGTCAAGCAGTTTATCAAGCACTGGACTCTCCAGCACGAGGTCCCGAATGCCTGGTGGCATGAAATGCTGGGACCCCTCTCAGGACCTCGTGCTTCCAAGTTCAACACTCTAGACACTGGGATGCCTCCCAGACCACCCCCAGATATACTTGAGAAGCTACCTCTTCACAGTCTGAAGTCTTTAGTCTTTAATCCCAAAGACAATGGCAATTCCAATGCTTAGAGTCTGACCATAAGCAAATAGCTTAAATTCAATACGATAGATTTATATATGTAAAATAAGTATAGTTATCCCAATTTGACATAATGATTATAGACATAGGATCTGAAAATATTAAAAGAATACACATAGTAGTCGTTACAAGATATCATTACCCAGACTGAACTATTACGTGTAAGGCATTTAGCACTTTGGTGAATATATTTTTAGATATAGTTCTCAACATGTGCAAGTATATAGCTTACATTAGAAGCTAGATATGGGAGTGGGGGAACTACATGTGATACCGACTCAGAAGAGAAAAGGATGTATTTAGGATTCAGGAGCTAGCGCGTAGTCACACAAACAGACTTTCATGCCTGAGACGTCACGGTCACAGATACAATCCCTGCACCACCCTCAGTCAAGCTGAGCAGCGATATATACCTGTATGATACATGTCACACACACGCGCGCGTGCGCAAGGCAGGTCCCCACTCCCCCTTCGTGTCAGTAAATAAACACACACCAATAAGTCACATCTGGGAACTTGCCTGCATGGGGGCTTCCTGAGCACAGGAGATGCTGCAGTCTGTCTGTCTCTCTGGGCCCTGGCCTCCCCTCCCCTCCCCCTCCCCAATCTAAAAAACAGAGTCGGGGGCAGTGGGGCAACCTCCAAGTGATAATCCTGGTGGCCAAAACCAAAACCGTCCCTGTATTAGGTGACAGAACATTCTCTAGAATTAGGATTAGTTAGTAACGGCTCAAAGAGTATTTGGCTGGCTCTGCACGGTGACAGGGTCTTGCCTGGATGTCCACATGCTCTTTCTTTCAGACTCAGTTTTGGAGCACGTGTGTGGAGTAAGTCACTGGGGTGCGCGTAGGAAGATGTCTCTGCTGGTAGCGTAGGTCACAGCTTGGATGTAAGAAGTGGAGTCCTGAAGGGAAGGAACTGTATTAACGTGCGTGCATTTCCCCGTAGGTATTTGATCCCGAATGCAGGAGATGCAACCAAAGCCATAAAGCAGCAGATCATGAAAGTGTTGGACGCTTTGGAAAGTTAATATGAACGAGGATTATTTTTCAAAGGCATCAGTGCAACCAAAAGAAACACAGAGGTACTTTCTCAGCTGAATACTAAGCGGAGATGTTTGTTCATGAGGATGTTTGGATCGTCAGTCTGAAAGTGTGAACTACTATAATCACTCTCTGGACAGTTTAACAATTTTTAAAAAATTATTTTGCCTTTTTGGTTTTATAAAATGATTTACTATAAAGGTCAGCTATTAAGTGACTTTGAGTAACTGCCCCTGTCCCTTATGAAGTGTGGATACAGAAAGCAGTTCTATTCTGAAGAGCTGTTTGAAGGGAATATGCATTACTCAGACTTAAGAACAGCACACACGTCTGTTTGCAGTGGTTTCACTACAACAGAGATAGGACTCCTTTGGTCGCTGCGTCTAGTTGTACCCAGTGAACAGTAGCAGAAACTAGAGTATCACATTGATCAGTGAGGAAGTGGCCGTGTCTGTGTCTAACAGCTGAGATCTTCCCAGTGCAGAGAAGATTCCAGCCAGCTCAGATGCAGGCCAGCGAGTGAGACGTTCTGGCATTTCTAAACCATCTGTACTGTGTACTAACAGTCTGAACACCTCCTCCTCCTCCATGGTTTCTGTGGAGCAGCCAAGAGCACCACTGTGTGTGGGTGCAGAGTCAGCGGCACTGTGGCACAGTTCCCTCCCTCTCTCTCTCTCTCTCTCTCTCTCTCTCTCTCTCTGAATACCGGGGTCCTGGTCTCCTCTGACCAAGCAGCCGCTGAGCACACGTGGGTTTCTCCGCCTTGAGCTTGTGGTCCGTGGCCACACGAATATCCACGTGAGTGAAAGCTAGATAACCAGAGAGCTCTGTTAACAGGTTTTTATCCTCACTTCCTAGAATTTCTCTCTCCTTGGTTTTTGCCTTTTCTTACTTACTAAAGCTCCACTGGTTCAGAACTTTGTTTTCTTAACAGAAGTGAAAAGTAAATCCCCCCCCCTCCTGTTTGTCACTTTCTCAGTTTAATTTATTGAGGTTTGTATTAGACATTGTTGGCACACACACACACACACACACACACACACAGACACACACACAGGTCTGGGCACACCTGTAGGGCCATGGGATAACTTCTCTGGAAGTCCTGGAGGCCGCAGATGGTCAGCAGGCCGCTCGGTTAGAAGAGACGCCCAGCTGTGCCCTGCTTGGGCTCCATTACTTTGATTGACTTACTAGAATCAAGCGGACAGAAGTCATGATCCAAAATCCCTTAGTGTAGAATTTCAATCAAAGGTGGACTGGCTGAAGACATCCGCATGGAAATGTGCTTAGTGCGATACTCCATATTTACAACTCCGTGGTGACCACCGTATTGGGTTGTTTTTTGGTTTTTTTTTTTTTTTTTGCATCTCCTTTAGAAAAATATCCTGAAATCTCATTTTTTGCCCGTCTCATGGGACTTTTTTCATAATAATGTAAAAATGTGTTACTGTTTATAAATTAAAAATGTAAATATACCAGTACAGTTTGTTCAAATCTGTGTTCTTGATGATAGTGTGTCTTCCTCAACTCCCTCTTATTTGTCTCTTGAAGATACCGCAAAACTAGAAAATTGAAGTGTATTCTCTCAGTGAAATTTAAATATTCATACTTGAGATGTGACAGTATTACAGTTCTGGGGGGCGGGCGGCAGCACAGTGGGTTAAGCGCACATGGCACAAAGCGCAAGAACCAGGTTAAGGATCCCGGTTCGAACCCCCGGCTCCCCGCCTGCAGGGGGTTCGCTTCACAGGCGGTGAAGCAGGTCTGCAGGTGTCTGTCTTTCTCTCCCCCCTCTCTGTCTTCTCCTCCTCTCTCCATTTCTCTCTGCCCTAGCCAACAACAAGGACAACAGTAATAACTACAAACAATAAAAAACAACAAAAAAGGGCAACAAAAGGGTACATTGTAAGAAAGCATTGCGCTTCTGTTTATCTAAATGGAGAGAAAGAGGTTCAGTAGTGGCGGTAGTGGTCAAGGAGAAGACTCCTACACAGGGCTCAGGCTTGGGTGCGAGACCCTGGGTTTGGTGCCCAGCTCCACAGGTAACCCTGGAAGGCTGTGGATTCTTGCTGACAGACGGACTATTTTACAAAGCTAGAGTGGCACAGAGCTGAAGCTACTGTGTTCAGTCCCTGGTGTCGTGATGCTCTGTGTCCTTCTCTCTCACGCTGATAAAAAAATCTTAGAAAATAACAGAGCTCAGGAGGCGGCAGCATGGATGTGGTTGGTGTTGCACTCAAGCATGGGGTCCTGAGTTTGATCCCCAGCATCGCCTGTGCCAGAACACTATCTCCCTCCCTCCCCACCGGTCTCGTGAATAAAGAAGTAATGCCGTGGTCCGGAAATGGTGCAGTGGATGAAGCATTGGACTGTCAAGCATGAGGTCCTGAGTTCAATCACCACTAGCATATGTACCAGAGTGATGTCTGGTTCTTTCCCTCCCTCCTATATTTCTCATAAATAAGATCTTTAAAAAGAAGAATTCCAGGTTTGGGGTCCTGGGGTTCTGGCATGAATCTTGAATGCATCAACCACAGACACTGTCAGAGGGAGCCGAGTCCAGAGGGGCTGACGTCAGCATGTGTCTGGGTGCAGCCCAAACAGATTTTCCTTAGTTTTTACTGGCCAAAGCGCGGGCTCCATCACAGCGAGAGGAAATGAAAGCATTTCTGTCAGGGCACATGAGGCAGGGTGCTTCCTGCCTGACCCCGAGCTGCTGTCCTGTGTGCGTGGGCACGCCGCTCACACATGCCTGACCCCCAGCTGCTGTCCTGTGTGCGTGGGCACGCCGCTCACACCTGCCTGACCCCCAGCTGCTGTCCTGTGTGCGTGGGCACTCCGCTCACACCTGCCTGATCCCCAGCTGCTGTCTGTGTGCATGGACACGCCGCTCACACCTGCCTGACCCCCAGCTGCTGTCCTGTGTGCATGGACACATGGCTCACACCTGCCTGACCCCCAGCTGCTGTCCTGTGTGCATGGGCACGCCGCTCACACCTGCCTGACCCCCAGCTACTGTCTGTGTGCATGGACACATGGCTCACACCTGCCTGACCCCCAGCTGCTATCCTGTGTGCATGGGCACACCGCTCACACCTGCCTGACCCCCAGCTGCTGTCTGTGTGCGTGGGCATGCCGCTTACACCTGCCTGACCCCCAGCTGCTGTCCTGTGTGCGTGGGCACACCGCTCACATCTGCCTGATCCCCAGCTGCTGTCTGTGTGCATGGACACGCCGCTCACACCTGCCTGACCCCCAGCTGCTGTCCTGTGTGCATGGACACATGGCTCACACCTGCCTGACCCCCAGCTGCTGTCCTGTGTGCATGGACACATGGCTCACACCTGCCTGACCCCCAGCTGCTGTCTGTGTGCATGGACACATGGCTCACACCTGCCTGACCCCCAGCTGCTGTCCTGTGTGCATGGGCACACCGCTCACACCTGCCTGACCCCGAGCAGCTGTCCTGTGTGCATGGACACACCGCTCACACCTGCGTGACCCACAGCTGCTGTCTGTGTGCATGGACACATGGCTCACACCTGCCTGACCCCCAGCTGCTGTCTGTGTGCGTGGGCACATGGCTCACACCTGCCTGACCCCCAGCTGCTGTCTGTGTGCATGGGCACGCCGCTCACACCTGCCTGACCCCCAGCTGCTGTCTGTGTGCATGGACACATGGCTCACACCTGCCTGACCCCCAGCTGCTGTCCTGTGTGCATGGGCACGCCGCTCACACCTGCCTGACCCCGAGCTGCTGTCCTGTGTGCATGGACACACCGCTCACACCTGCCTGACCCCCAGCTGCTGTCTGTGTGCATGGACACGCCGCTCACACCTGCCTGATCCCCAGCTGCTGTCTGTGTGCGTGGGCACATGGCTCACACCTGCCTGACCCCCAGCTGCTGTCCTGTGTGCATGGGCACGCCGCTCACACGTGCCTGACCCCGAGCTGCTGTCCTGTGTGCATGGGCACACCGCTCACACCAGCCTGACCCCCAGCTGCTGTCTGTGTGCATGGACACATGGCTCACACCTGCCTGACCCCCAGCTGCTGTCCTGTGTGCATGGGCACGCCGCTCACACCTGCCTGACCCCGAGCTGCTGTCCTGTGTGCATGGGCACACCGCTCACACCTGCCTGACCCCCAGCTGCTGTCTGTGTGCATGGACACGCCGCTCACACCTGCCTGACCCCCAGCTGCTGTCCTGTGTGCATGGACACACCGCTCACACCTGCCTGACCCCCAGCTGCTGTCTGTGTGCATGGACACGCCGCTCACACCTGCCTGACCCCGAGCTGCTGTCCTGTGTGCATGGGCACGCCGCTCCCACCTGCCTGATCCCCAGCTGCTGTCTATGTGCATGGACACATGGCTCACACCTGCCTGACCCCCAGCTGCTGTCTGTGTGCATGGACACATGGCTCACACCTGCCTGACCCCCAGCTGCTGTCCTGTGTGCATGGGCACGCCGCTCACACCTGCCTGACCCCCAGCTGCTGTCCTGTGTGCATGGGCACGCCGCTCACACCTGCCTGACCCCGAGCTGCTGTCCTGTGTGCATGGACACACCGCTCACACCTGCCTGACCCCCAGCTGCTGTCTGTGTGCATGGACACATGGCTCACACCTGCCTGACCCACAGCTGCTGTCCTGTGTGCATGGACACGCCGCTCACACCTGCCTGACCCCCAGCTGCTGTCCTGTGTGCATGGGCACACCGCTCACACCTGCCTGACCCCCAGCTGCTGTCTGTGTGCATGGACACGCCGCTCCCACCTGCCTGACCCCCAGCTGCTGTCCTGTGTGCATGGGCAGGCCGCTCACACCTGCCTGACCCCGAGCTGCTGTCCTGTGTGCATGGGCACGCCGCTCACACCTGCCTGACCCCCAGCTGCTGTCTGTGTGCATGGGCACGCCGCTCACACCTGCCTGACCCCCAGCTGCTGTCCTGTGTGTATGGACACGCCGCTCACACCTGCCTGACCCCGAGCTGCTGTCCTGTGTGCATGGACACACCGCTCACACCTGCCTGACCCCCAGCAGCTGTCTGTGTGCATGGACACACCGCTCACACCTGCCTGACCCCCAGTTGCTGTCTGTGTGCATGGACACACCGCTCACACCTGCCTGACCCCGAGCTGCTGTCCTGTGTGCATGGACACATGGCTCAAACCTGCCTGACCCCCAGCTGCTGTCCTGTGTGCATGGGCACGCCGCTCACACCTGCCTGACCCCCAGCTGCTGTCCTGTGTGCATGGACACATGGCTCACACCTGCCTGACCCCCAGCTGCTGTCCTGTGTGCATGGGCACACCGCTCACACCTGCCTGACCCCCAGCTGCTGTCTGTGTGTGTGGGCATGCCGCTTACACCTGCCTGACCCCCAGCTGCTGTCCTGTGTGCGTGGGCACACCGCTCACACCTGCCTGATCCCCAGCTGCTGTCTGTGTGCATGGACACGCCGCTCACACCTGCCTGACCCCCAGCTGCTGTCCTGTGTGCATGGACACATGGCTCACACCTGCCTGACCCCCAGCTGCTGTCCTGTGTGCATGAACACATGGCTCACACCTGCCTGACCCCCAGCTGCTGTCTGTGTGCATGGACACATGGCTCACACCTGCCTGACCCGCAGCTGCTGTCCTGTGTGCATGGGCACACCGCTCACACCTGCCTGACCCCGAGCAGCTGTCCTGTGTGCATGGACACACCGCTCACACCTGCCTGACCCACAGCTGCTGTCTGTGTGCATGGACACGCCGCTCACACCTGCCTGACCCCCAGCTGCTGTCTGTGTGCGTGGGCACATGGCTCACACCTGCCTGACCCCCAGCTGCTATCTGTGTGCGTGGGCACACTGCTCACACCTGCCTGACACCCAGCTGCTGTCTGTGTGCATGGACACATGGCTCACACCTGCCTGACCCCCAGCTGCTGTCCTGTGTGCATGGGCACGCCGCTCACACCTGCCTGACCCCGAGCTGCTGTCCTGTGTGCATGGACACACCGCTCACACCTGCCTGACCCCCAGCTGCTGTCTGTGTGCATGGACACGCCGCTCACACCTGCCTGACCCCCAGCTGCTGTCCTGTGTGCATGGACACATGGCTCACACCTGCCTGACCCCCAGCTGCTGTCCTGTGTGCATGGGCATGCCGCTCACACCTACCTGACCCCCAGCTGCTGTCTGTGTGCATGGACACATGGCTCACACCTGCCTGACCCCCAGCTGCTATCTGTGTGCATGGACACGCCGCTCACACCTGCCTGACCCCGAGCTGCTGTCCTGTGTGCATAGACACATGGCTCACACCTGCCTGACCCCCAGCTGCTGTCCTGTGTGCATGGGCACGCCGCTCCCACCTGCCTGATCCCCAGCTGCTGTCTGTGTGCATGGACACGCCGCTCACACCTGCCTGACCCCCAGCTGCTGTCCTGTGTGCATAGACACATGGCTCACACCTGCCTGACCCCCAGCTGCTGTCCTGTGTGCATGGGCACACCGCTCACACGTGCCTGACCCCCAGCTGCTGTCCTGTGTGCATGGGCACGCCGCTCACACCTGCCTGATCCCCAGCTGCTGTCTGTGTGCGTGGGCACATGGCTCACACCTGCCTGACCCCCAGCTGCTGTCCTGTGTGCATGGGCACACCGCTCACACCTGCCTGACCCCGAGCTGCTGTCCTGTGTGCATGGACACATGGCTCACACCTGCCTGACCCCCAGCTGCTTTCTGTGTGCATGGACACGCCGCTCACACCTGCCTGAACCCCAGCTGCTGTCCTGTGTGCATGGACACACCGCTCACACCTGCCTGACCCCCAGCTGCTGTCCTGTGTGCATGGACACATGGCTCACACCTGCCTGACCCCCAGCTGCTGTCCTGTGTGCATGGGCACGCCGCTCACACCTGCCTGACCCCGAGCTGCTGTCCTGTGTGCATGGGCACGCCACTCCCACCTGCCTGATCCCCAGCTGCTGTCTGTGTGCATGGACACATGGCTCACACCTGCCTGACCCCCAGCTGCTGTCCTGTGTGCATGGGCACACCGCTCACACCTGCCTGACCCCCAGCTGCTGTCCTGTGTGCATGGACACGCCGCTCACACCTGCCTGACCCCCAGCTGCTGTCCTGTGTGCATGGACACGCCGCTCACTCCTGCCTGACCCCCAGCTGCTGTCTGTGTGCATGGACACGCCGCTCACACCTGCCTGACCCCCAGCTGCTGTCTGTGTGCATGGACACGCCGCTCACACCTGCCTGACCCCCAGCTGCTGTCTGTGTGCATGGGCAGGCCGCTCACACCTGCCTGACCCCGAGCTGCTGTCCTGTGTGCATGGACACACCGCTCACACCTGCCTGACCCCCAGCTGCTGTCTGTGTGCTTGGACACGCCGCTCACACCTGCCTGACCCCCAGCTGCTGTCTGTGTGCATGGGCACACCGCTCACACCTGCCTGACCCCCAGCTGCTGTCCTGTGTGCATGGACACGCCGCTCACACCTGCCTGACCCCCAGCTGCTGTCCTGTGTGCATGGGCACACCGCTCACACCTGCCTGACCCACAGCTGCTGTCTGTGTGCATGGACACATGGCTCACTCCTGCCTGACCCCCAGCTGCTGTCTGTGTGCATGGGCACACCGCTCACACCTGCCTGACCCCCAGCTGCTGTCTGTGTGCATGGGCACACCGCTCACACCTGCCTGACCCCCAGCTGCTGTCTGTGTGCATGGGCACACCGCTCACACCTGCCTGACCCCCAGCTGCTGTCTGTGTGCATGGGCACACTGCTCACACCTGTCTCACCCCCAGGTGCTGTCTGTGTGCATGGGCACGCCGTTCACACCTGCTTGCACGCCGCTCACACCTGCTTGCACGCCGCTCACACCTGATTGCACCACGCGTCATGTTGCTCATTTAGCCCTGTGCCCGCTTCTTACTCTGCACTCGGGGCACCAGGACCCCGTCGAGGTATACAGGATGAACGCGGCTGCCTGGGGCCCAGGTGGGCACTCATCTTCCGTGTTACAATGTCACTGCGCACAAGGACCCGGGTTCGATCACCTGCAATGGGATAGCTTCACAAGTGGTGAAGCAGGGCTGCAGGAGTGTCTCCTCCTATCGCCCCCTCACCTCCCAATTTCTGGCTGTTCTATCCAATAAATAAAGATAAGGGGGGCAGGTGGTAGTGCAGCAGGTTAAACACACGTGGCGTGAAGCGCAAGAACCGGGTTATGGGTCCTGGTTCAAGCCCCCAGCTCTCCACCTGCATGGGGGTTGCCTCACAAGTGGTGAAGCAGGTCTGCAGGTGTCTGTCTCTCCTCTCTGTCTTCCCCCCTCTCTTGATTTCTCTGTGCTATCCAACAACACCAATAACAACAACAACGATAAATAACAAGGGCAACAAACGGGAAAAAATAGCCTCCAGGAGCTGTGGATTGGTGGTGCAGCACCAAGCCCCAGCAGTAACCCTAGAGGCAAGAAAGCAGTCCTGTTGACCTAGTGGTCCAGGAGGTGGCGCAATGGATAAAGTGTTGGGCTCTCAAGCAGGAGGTCCTGAGTTCAATCTCCGTCAGCACATGGACCAGAGTGATGTCTGGTTCCTTCTCTCTCCTCCTATCGATCCCTCTCATTAATAACTAAAATATTTTAAAATATTTTTAAGCTGATGGCAGTGCTGCACACCCCCTGCCCACGTGAGCAAGTGGGTCAATCCCCAGCACCTGGGGTGCCAAGGCAACGGGAGCCTCCAGAATTGCTGCCTTCTCTGTCTCTCTGAAATGACAGCTCCAAGGTGGCAAAACCACACACCAGCACTGAAACCAAACACTATGTTTAAACTTCATTTTATTTGATGGAACAGAAATTGAGAGGAGAGACAGGTTCTGCAGTCCTGCTTCAGCACTTGTGAAGCTACCCCCTGGGTGCGGACCAGGGGCTTGAACCCCAGTCCTTGTGTGTGTGAATACATGTGCTTAACCAGGTGTGCCATGGCCTGGTCCCTTCAAATACTAGTCCACGTGTAGTAAGTTAATTTGTACTTCTCTGAATGTAAGTTTTCGCATCTAAAATAGCTACATTTGTTGTCATGAGTACTAAATGACACTACCTTTTTTTTTTTTTTCAGTTTTCTTTAATTTTATTTATAAAATGGAAATATTGACAAGACCATAGGATAAGAGTGGTACAACTCCACACAATTCCCACCACCAGAACTCCGTATCCCACCCCCTCCCCTGATAGCTTTCCCATTCTCTATCCCTCTGGGAGCATGGACCCAGGGTCACTGTGGGATGCAGAAGGTGGAAGGTCTGGCTTCTGTAACTGCTTCCCCACTGAACATGGGTGTTGACAGGTGGATCCACACTCCCAGCCTGTCTCTCTCTTTCCCTGGTGGGGCAGGGCTCTGGGGAAGCAGAGCTCCAGGACACATTGGTGGGGTTGTCTGTCCAGGAAAGTCTGGTTGGCATCATGCTGGCATCTGGAACCTGGTGGCTAAAAAAGAGTTAACATACAAAGCCAAACAAATTGATGACTAATCATGAACCTAAAGGCCGGAATATTGCAGATGAAGATTTTGGTCTCCATTTTGGAAAAAGCTAGTAGGTCTGTTTTAGGTCTATTCCAAGGGGCCCATGACTTTACTAGTTTTTGCCTGAGCCTGACAGCTAACATGCAGGTGGATCCAGGTTGTTGTCTGGGGAGATGGTGTCAGAGTTGGAAAAAGGACCAGAAAGCTGGATCAGAGTAGCTGCCAGGTATAGGGAAGTATGTAAATATTGTTGACTGTAAACCCCATTTATTTGCTCTAAGTGACACTGCTTTTCACTGCCTGCAGTGGCTGGTACTCAGTAACCGGACCAGGACTGATCTCGGAGATGACCTGTGTCGCCCGGTGTGTTGCAGTTGTTGCAACAGTATAAAGTCGGCCTTGTAATGTGTGTGCTTAACCAGGTGTCCACCAGCTGGCCCCTGCTGTATTATGCTGAAACCTTCAGTGCCTCCCTTCCCCATTCCCGTTGTATGGGAGCCTCGCAGTTTAATCCCTCTGATGTTCTGACAGCCTAAAACAACCTGTTGACTCCACTCCAATCACAGCAATTGCCCCAAACAGGCCAGCAGTGAGTATTACCCCAGCCACAGAAGTGGTCCAAAGTACAGTGAGTTCAGTCCTTGGGCTGAGAATTAGGGCAGCTAGTTAAACTTTCGCCCAGACGCCCGCCGTCCCACGGACGCTGCACACTTTGACCCTTTTGGAGACAGTGTTGTAACTAGCCGCCTGCAGTCTTCCCAGGGGCCCGCAGAAGGAGACAGTCTCTGGGGCCAGGCAGTGGGCGCCTGGCTGAGCACACTTTGCCGAGATCCTGTTCAGATCGCCAGTCCCCATCTGTGGGTTGTGTGGGGGTCATGAGTGGTGAAGTAGTGCTCCTCTCTCAATTTCTCTGTTCTGTCGAGTAAAAAGGGGGGCAAGGGCCACCAGGAGCGGTGGATTCATTGTGTAGGCACCGAGCCCCACTGATAACCCTGGTAACAGTTACAAAAATAAAAGGTTTTAGGTCCGCAGGAATCAAAATACTATATTTTGGGACTGAGCAGTGGTGCACTTGGCTAAGCACACACATCGCCATGCTCAAAGACCTGGGTTCAAGCCCCTGCAGGGGAAGCTTCACAAGCAGTGAAGCAGTGCTGTAGGTGTTTATCTTTCTCTTCCTTTACGGCTTCCCTTCTTGCGGGGGCCAGGCCCAGCAGGCTATGTGGGTCAGCCTGGAGGAGGAGGGGCGTCGGGCAAGAATGAAGAATGAGAGACGAGCGGGTTGATGCTGAATCAAGCTCAAGCAGACGTCTCTGTCACACTCAAGCAGAACTTTATTTTTATAGTCTCAAAAGGCTTAGATCATTCAAACAAAAATCACCAAGGTATTGATTATTCAAACAAAAATCACCAAGTAAAAACAGCACAGGTAGGGAACACCTCCTGCTTTGTGGAACAGTCACATTCCAGGGGCACTTTCCTCCCTAGAGGTCACAGCACCGTTTCTGTGTCTTTTGTTTTTCCTGTACCTGTGTGCTAGGCACATGTCCTATTGATTAAGATGAATATTCTGCCTGTATGTTTATGCCATCCTCTTGCCCCTGTGCCTCAGAAGCCAATGGTTCATAGAAAGTTCCAGCTTGTTATGTTTCTAGGGGCCTTAAACAAATTGAGCAGCCCATTTTTCATAAAATCTGTTCCATTGTTTGATGAAGGAGTTTTGTTTTATCCCTTACTGAGAAGGCACCAAGGTGGTGCTGACCTGGCCGGCCTCTCCATGATGTTCAGCTCTCCAGCTGGAATCCATCTTCTTTGTGTGCTCACTGTGTGACCTAGGCTCTCCTGTGCTATTCCTGCATGAGAAGTGGGAGCACAGTGGTGGGTGGGAGATTAAAAGGCCCATTGTATCTAGGCAGGTACCAGAACTTCCCATTTATTAATTATGCTGTGTAAGGTGGCCCCTCCGCTGTGGGAAGCAGCAATCTTTCTCTATATTTTAGGGGGAACACTAAAGGAAGTGGTGTAGATAAAGGGGAAACATTTCTTCCTATTGGGGCCTCCTGAAAAATTCTGCATGACTGCTACTGCTTGTCCCATTATGATCAGTCCTACAGAGTGCGGTGCAGGTTTTGTCATTCTTTTTGTCATTTGCTCAGGCTCTGAGCCTGGCCACAGGTCAGTATTATGAAGACCACACAGAGCTGAATCATGGCAAAGGGCGAGATGGTTTCAGT